>NC_079194.1:49648497-49880997 GCF_029499605.1 Hyla sarda | reverse complement strand
ATCTGTCTGTAGTGCGTGTCTGTAAGTGTATGGCTGTAGTGTTTGTGTGTGTTTGTTAGCGTGTGTCGGTAGGTCAGGCGCGCGGGGGAAGGGGGGGGGGTAGTGTGCTGTCTGACCATATGTAGGGAAACTATGTGTGAAGGCCCAGTACGGGAGGTGTTACCGTGTTACCCCGTGCTCCTGCTGTCCTGTCAGGCAGCCTCCTTCAGTGTCCCCAAGGCCCCCTGCACTTGTTTCCCCATTGTAAAATATGTTTTACCATGTAAAGTGTTATAAAATATAATGTTGTTTTAGGAGTTATACCATGTGATAGGTCATGTGATTGTTACCCAGGAGGTACCAGTGACCAGGTGATCCCAAGAGTGACCTATGGGCTCCCTGCTAGTCTCCCCCATATAAGCCCTGGGTGGAGCTTCTCTCTCTTTGGGCTCTGCTCTTCTGCTGAGGTCCAGTGCAGTCGCCTATTGTGTGTGTCCAGAGTGTTGGAGACCTCAAAGTCCAGTCTTGCAGCCACCATCAAGTCAAGTAAGATGAAGTCACAGCTTTATAAGTCAAGTCAAGTCAGTCCCTGTCATCTGTCAAGTCAGTGTGGTCTGCATTCAATTGTCCAGTCCTACTACAAGTCCCAGAAAGCCCTTAAGGTCTCTGCACCACTGGTCACCTCCTTGGGCCCTGACTGAACTGTATAGACTTTACCAACTGTCTACCCTCAGTAAAGCAACCTTTGTCTGTAACTTGGTGTCGGAGTCTTTATTGCCCCCGTGCCTAGCCCAGGATACATCGGTATACCTTCGGGTGGTTATAAGCTATTCCACGCCCTGGTGTCACGAATACAAGGGGTTAATGCCATCTGCCCCTAGGGTAACAATATTTGCCCTGCACCACACACCCCACCACCACATATGCTGTCTACCTAATGTGCGGGAACACTGCTGCATACCTAATGTGAAGGAACTATGCTGTCTAATTAATGTGGGGGAACTATGCTGTCTACCTAATGTGGGGGAACACTGCTGTCTACCTAATGTAGGGGAACTATGCTGTCTACCTAATGTGGGGAAACTATGCTGTGTACCTAATGTAGGGGAACTATGCTGTCTACCTAATGTAGGGAAACTATGCTGTCTACCTAATGTGGGGGAAAACTGCTGCATACCTAATGTGAAGGAACTATGCTGTCTAACTAATGTGGGGGAACTATGCTGTCTACCTAATGTAGGGGAACTATGCTGTGTACCTAATGTAGGGGAACTATGCTGTGTACCTAATGTGGGGAAACTATGCTGTCTACCTAATGTAGGGGAACTATGCTGTCTCCCTAATGTGGGGGAAAACTGCTGCATACCTAATGTGAGGAAACTATGGATTTATAAGGGATTACATACAGGAATACATAGGGGATAATTGTATTATAAGTGATAGCCAGCATGGGTTTACTAAGGATAGAAGTTGTCAAACCAATCTAATTTGCTTTTATGAAGAGGTGAGTAGAAGCCTTGACAGAGGAATGGCTGTGGATATAGTGTTTCTGGATTTTGCTAAAGCATTTGATACCGTCCCTCATAGACGTCTGACAGGTAAGTTAAGGTCTTTGGGTTTGGAAATTTTAGTTTGTAACTGGATTGAACACTGGCTCATGGATCGTACCCAGAGAGTGGTGGTCAATGATTCGTACTCTGATTGGTCCCCGGTTATTAGTGGTGTACCCCAAGGTTCAGTACTGGGCCCGCTGTTGTTTAATTTATTTATCAATGATATAGAGGATGGTATTAACAGCTCTGTTTCTATCTTTGCAGATGACACCAAGCTTTGTAGCACAGTACAGTCTATAGAGGATGTGTATAAGTTACAAGATGACTTGGATAGACTAAGTGTCTGGGCATCCACTTGGCAAATGAGGTTCAATGTGGATAAATGTAAAGTTATGCATCTGGGTACTAATAACCTGCATGCGTCGTATGTCTTAGGGGGGATTAAACTGGCAGAGTCACTGGTAGAGAAGGATCTGGGTGTACTTGTAGATCACAGACTACAGAATAGCATGCAATGTCAGGCTGCTGCTTCCAAAGCCAGCAGGATATTGTCATGTATCAAAAGAGGCATGGACTCAAGGGACAGGGACATAATACTCCCCCTTTATAAAGCATTGGTACGGCCTCACCTGGAATATGCTGTTCAGTTTTGGGCACCTGTCCATAAAAGGGACACTGCGGAGTTGGAAAGGGTGCAGAGACGCGCGACTAAACTAATATGGGGCATGGAACATCTTAGCTATGAGGAGCGATTAAAGGAGTTACAATTGTTTAGTCTTGAGAAGAGACGTTTAAGGGGGGATATGATAAACGTATATAAGTATATTAATGGCCCATACAAAAAATATGGAGAAAAACTGTTCCAGGTTAAACCCCCCCAAAGGACGAGGGGGCACTCCCTCCGTCTGGAGAAGAAAAGGTTTAGTCTAAAGGGGCGACACGCCTTCTTTACCGTGAGGACTGTGAATTTATGGAACGGTCTACCTCAGGAACTGGTCACAGCAGGAACAATTAACAGCTTTAAAACAGGGTTAGATACATTCCTGGAACAAAATAACATTAATGCTTATGAAGAAATATAAAATCCCATCCCTTCCCCAATATCGCGCCACACCCCTAACCCTTAATTCCCTGGTTGAACTTGATGGACATATGTCTTTTTTCGACCGTACTAACTATGTAACTATGTAACTATGGTGTCTACCTTATGTGGGGGAGCTATGTTGTCTACCTAATGTGGGGAAACTATGCTGTCTACCTAATGTAGGGAACTATGCTGTCTACCTAATGTAGGGGAACACTGCTGCATACCTAATGTGAGGGAACTATGCTGTCTACCTAATGTGGGGAACACTGCTGCATACCTAATGTGAGGGAACAATGCTGTCTACCTAATGTGGGGAACACTGCTGCATACCTAATGTGAAGGAACTTTGCTGTCTACCTAATGTAGGGGAACTATGCTGTGTACCTAATGTAGGGGAACTATGCTGTCTACCTAATGTGGGGAAATTATGCTGTCTACCTAATGTAGGGAACTATGCTGTCTACCTAATGTGGGGGAACTATGCTGTCTACCTAATGTGGGGGAACTATGCTGTGTACCTAATGTAGGGGAACTCTGCTGTCTACCTAATGTGGGGGAACTATGCTGTCTACCTAATGTAGGGGAACTATGCTGTGTACCTAATGTGGGGAAACTATGCTGTCTACCTAATGTAGGGAACTATGCTGTCTACCTAATGTAGGGAACTATGCTGTCTACCTAATGTGGGGGAACTATGCTGTCTACCTAATGTGGGGGAACTATGCTGTGTACCTAATGTAGGGGAACTATGCTGTCTACCTAATGTGGGGAAACTATGCTGTCTACCTAATGTAGGGGAACTTTGCTGTCTACCTAATGTAGGGGAACACTGCTGCATGCCTAATGTGAGGGAACTATGGTGTCTACCTTATGTGGGGGAACTATGCTGTCTACCTAATGTGAGGAAACTATGCTGTCTACCTAATGTGGGGGAACACTGCTACGTACCTAATGTGAGGGAACTATGCTATCTACCTAATGTGGGGAACACTGCTGCATACCTAATGTGGGGGAACTATGTTGTCTACCTAATGTGGGGGAACTATGCTGTCTACCTAATGTGGGGGAGCTATGCTGTCTATCTAAGGGTGGGTTCACACTGCAGAATGCACGCTGAATCTCCGCTCACGGAAGTCAGCGAGCGGAGATTCAGCCTGGAAGACCCCGTCGGCGGTAGGACCCAGTGACACAGCGCCGTCACCATTGACAGCTATGCAGATCTCGCGGAATTCCACACAAAGAATTAACATGTTCATTCTCTGTGCAGAACAATTTCAGCAGCAGAATTGTCCGCTGCTGAAATTGCTCAGTGTGAACGGGTCTCGTGGAAACCCATTCACACTGATGTAAAAGTTCACTGCGCGGAATTCCGCTAGTGGAATTCCGCGGGAATTGCGTCGTTTGAACACACCCTAATGTGGGAAACTTTGCTGTCTACCTATTGTTTGGGGAAACTGCTTTCTACCTAATGTGGAGGAACTATGCTGTCTACCGAATGTGGGGAAACTATGCTGTCTATCTAATGTGGGGAAACTATGCTGTCTACCTAATGTGGGGAAACAATGCTGTCTACCTAATGTGGGGGAAATATGCTGTCTACCTAATGTGGGGAAGATAAGCTGTCTACCTAATGTGGGGAAACTATGCTGTCTACCTAATGTGGGGAAACTATGCTGTCTACCTAATGTGGGGAAACTATGCTGGCTACCTAATGTGGGGGAACTATGCTGCCTACCTAGTGTGGGGAATTCACTGAGCATTCTCACTGTAGAATAACCCTGTGTGAGTTGTATTACCATGGAGCTCTGCTCTGTGTTTCACTGATATGCTGCAGCTTACTGTGCGTTGTATTGCTGTGGAGCTCTGTGATACACTGATGTCCTGCAGCTTTTTTATTTCGGGGGAGGTGGGGATGAGGTATTGAGATTGACAGTGTGTGTGTGTGTGTGTGTGGGGGGGGGGGGGGGGGGTGTAAAAAAATTGCTTGCCCAGGGTCCAATCAAAATTAAAGACGGTCCTGGGAACATATCTAATATTCTAAACAAACTCGTAATGGGGGTTGTTGCACTTTTGAAACAGCGCACAGGGCCAGAAAGGAGTCGCTTGGTGACTCTGTTCGGCCATAGAAGTAAATTGGGTTTGCTGCTCCTGTTAACACTATACATGGCATTCAGTGAGGTGCTAACAGATACGAATAATGGAGGCAGGTACGATTTTTTTCATACTTCACCTGCAATTAGAAATGCAAGTAAAAAGTAAAAAGCTTCCGGGACTGAAAGCGTTAAAGTGAAAGGTGCGGTGGATGCTAAAGATCACTGGAACTTGGCCCGGCTGTTTTTATGAGGCTATAATGCAAGTTTACTGACACGGGATGAATAAGGCGACGAGCTAGATCTGTGAAGAATTATAGCTGCGCAGTTACCATCCGATTGGCTTCGATTCACCCGGGTGGGCGACAATATAAAATCATTTTCGGTGACATTTGCTCTGTTTTTTTGAACAAGAGTAACCAAGCCTAAAATACACAGTGATTTATAGAGAGCTGGCTGGAGTCCAATGTGGCCAGGGTTTATGGAGGAACGCGGAGTGTGTTTCATAAGTCCATCTGAAAAGTCAAAAACATTTTTCGAACAGAATTTTTCTGCCCGAATCAGCTCAGAAATCCTAGTCCCGCTGAGTCAAGTAAATGTACGGAATGTCCGTCCGTGTTTTCCGGCAGATATTGTGCACATTTTCTGCTGTGTAAATCTCCACCACGAGATATTCCAGGTGGAGATTCCATCTGCAGCGGGCGCCAACCAAATCAGTTGGCGATAGGACTGCTAGGATATGCGCCATTTCTATACATGTGAAATCATTTCTGAGCTGATTCCTCAAAAATAATAAACCAGATTTAGGCTAGAATTCCACTGAGGTTTTTACACTGCGTTTTTTAGGCTTAAAAACACCAGAAAAAACGCCAGGAAAACTGCCACTGTTTTTCCCTGAGTTTTGGTGTTTTTTCTGGCGTTTTTACCTTTGTGTAAAATTTGCCGTTTTTGGCCCCTTTTTCTCTTTTTTATTTATTTAAATTTTTAGGTAGTACTACTACTCCCAGCATGGAACAGACTGTTCCATGATGGGAGTAGTAGTACATGTACTAATAGAAAGATCGCCCCTGGTGTCACTACTGACACCCGCTGCGATCGTCCATAATATAGCAGAGATGTGGAGAGGCTCTATACAGCGCTCGCATCTCTGCACTATACTCTGGCCAGTGATGTGAATAAAACATCCTTCATTCATATTTTCCGCCCAGAGTGGTGATTGGCCGGATGGTTGCAGCCAATCACATCACTCAGAGGGAAATATGAATGAGTGATGTTCTATTCACATCACTGGCCGGAGTATAGTGCAGAGATGCGGAGCACAGGAGAAAGTCGCTCCGCATCTCTGCAATAGATAGGATGATCGCATTGGGTGTCAGGAGTGACACCCACTGTGATCTGTCCTTAACTGCAAGTACTACTACTCCCAACATGGAGCACACTCTGCTCCATGCTGGGAGCTTTAGTACCTACATTAATAGACAGATCACAGCAAGTGTAACTTCTGACACCTGTTGCGATCTATTAATGCAGGTACTACAGCTCCCAGCATGGAGCAGAGTGTGCTCCATGTTGGGAGTAGTAGTACTTGCAGTTAAGGACAGATCACAGCGGATGTCACTCCTGACACCCGCTGTGATCCTCCAGTATAATGTATAGATGCGGGTGGCCACTCTTCTATGGTCCCCTGCACTGACGTATATATACACATATTCATATTTTCCACAGAGAGTTGTGATTGGCTGGAACCATCTGGCCAATCACAGCTCTCTGCGGGAAATATGAATATGTGTATATATACGGCAGTGCAGGGGACCATAGAAGAGCGGCCGCATCTATACATTATACAGGAGGATCGCAACGGAACCCGGGGGATCTGTCAATTAGTACAGGTACTACTATTCCCATCATGGAACAGTGTGTTCCATGCTGGGAGTAGTAGTACTACCTAAAAAAAATTGAAAATCACACACACTACATTTTTATTATTATCGGCTACATTTTTAGTGCCCTGCCCGACCACATAAATTGATCCCTGTTTAAAAATGAATTCAAATTTTGTTATAAAAAAGAAAAATTTTGTTAAATACAAATTTTTCCATCACTTCTGTATCTTTTTTTTTTTAATGGTACCCTACGAAATTTTAATAAAAAAGGTATCTCCATCACTTTTTTGGATCGCTAATGTCCAAAAAAGAATAAAAACCGCTGGCAAAAATGCCAAAGTGAAAACCAACATGGTGTTTTTCTTGGCGTTTTTGCTCTCCCGTAGACTTCTATGGGAGGAAAACGCCAAACAATAAATATACTGTAATGGAAAAAGTGAAACGGACACAAAAATACAGTGTGAACCAGCATTACTCTGGACAGATTGCACGTTTTGGTTATGAATATTGATGCGGGTCTGAGAGAGTAATGTGACTGATCGCGGGGGTCCCACCGCTGGGGACCCCCCGCAATATAGCATGCTGCACCCACCTGTTTTTGTTCCAGAAGCGCTGGAGGGTTTGGGTCCCGACCACGGGAATGGAAGTTCATGACGTCACGACTCCGCCCCCGTGTGACGTCACGCCCCGTCCCCTCAATGCAAGTCTATGGGAGGGGGCCCAGAAATTGAAGAATTTCTGGGCGAAATTTTCGCAAGAGATCCCACGGGCGGCACTAGGACCAAGCGGACAGCATTTTTGCACCCATAGACAGCAATGCATTTCTGGGTGGATGTTTTGGGAAATCTGCTCAGAAATGCATTGCCATCTATGGGGACCACAATGCAGTCCGCGCGGTTCTAGTGCCGCCGGCTTGATCTCCAGCAAAAATTCTGCCAGGAGATTCCACAGTGTGAACCTAGCCTAAGACTTTACCATCTATTTGGATCCACTTACAACGTTGTCTCAAAAAACTGCATGTGTGATTTAAGTCCAAAGGATTCATCAGATTACATTGCAAAGCAAAATATAAGTGTACAAAGTGTGGATGGAAGCTGGGTGACATGTCCATGTTTTTCTATGCACCAACTCTGATCTTATATCCGATGAAACATGGAGCACCCCTGAGGAAGTTGCCCACAGGCAGCGAAATGCGTAGGGGTCAGGAGGACACCTGCCCGAGATTTGTATCCATCATATCTTCTGCTCTGTTCCCTCTTCCTTCATAGGAGAGTTTTTGTATCTATTTTTGATTCTCATAGTGGATAAGGCTATATGTTACATGGTATATACTCTATTATACAAGTGGCTTGATTTTTATATGTCTGCATATTCCCTTGTCCATGTATAGATTTATGCTTATTTAGCTATTACAGGACTGTTTCTTTAATTACTTGAAGGGAATCTGGGAAGGGCTCTTAGGGGCTCCCCTATTAAGGTTGTGGTTCGGGTGAAACCATTTTAAAGGGGTACTCCGGTAGAAAAAAAAATTTTTTTTTTAATCAACTGGTGCCACAAAGTTATACAGATTTGTAAATTACTTCTATTTAAAAATCTTAATCTTTCCAGTACTTATCAGCTGCTGTGTACTACAGAGGAAGTAGTATTTCTTTCTGGAGTATTTTTCAGGTTGACCACACCGCTCTCTGCTGACACCTATGTCCATGTCAAGAACTGTCCAGAGCAGGAGAGGTTTGCTATGAGGATTTGCTTGTACCCTGGACAGTTCCTGACATGGACAGAGGTGTCAGCAGAGAGCACTGTGGTCAACCTGAAAAATACTCCAGAAAGAAATAAAACTTCCTCTGGAGCATACAGCAGCTGATAAGTACTGGAAGGATTAAGATTTTTAAATAGAAGTAATTTACAAATCTGTTTAACTTTTTGGCGCCAGTTGAGTTAAAAAATAAAATAATGTTTTCAACCAGAGTTCCCCTTTAAGTGTTTTTATTGTATGTCTAGCTTTGATTGTTAATAAAGATTGTGATTGTTTATTGCAATTTAGGTGTGCGCCTCATTGGTGTACTTATTTTTCTTCCTTGTACCTGGTTTAACTCGGTTTTTGTACTGTAGCTGAGCCCACTTGTTGTATAATTCAGAGTCCTTATAGAAGACTATTTCTTAGTATTCCCTAATCTCTATAGGATCTGAGGGGGCATCTGTTCCTGACTTTGACAGAATCATTAAAGGGGTATTTCAGCAAAAAACTTATATATATATATATATATATATATATATATATAGCAACAGGAGAATGCAGCACACTGCTAGCACAGAGATATATATAAAACATGAGTATATAGATGAAACATGAGTATATAGATAAAACATGAAAAGTACCTCACTGTTTCATAATTTCATATTTGCATTTATTGCACTACAGCTGTATAGCTTTTCATGTTTTATCTATATACTCATGTTTCATCTATATACTCATGTTTCATCTATATCTTTGTGCTAGCAGTGTGCTGCTGTATTCTCCTGTTGCTGTATATTTAGCCCAGCAGCCTGCACCTGTAAGCCAGGTCCCTATAATAGTTTGGAATCAATAGTGCTGGCCAACTTATTCTTTGGTTATATATATATATATATATATATATATATATATATATATATATATATATATATAAACTTTTTCTTTATATATCAACTGGCTCCAGAAAGTTAAACAGATTTAAAAATTACTTCTATTAAAAAAATCTTAATCCTTTCAATAATTATCAGCTGCTGAAGTTGAGTTGTTGTTTTCTGTCTGACAACAGTGCTCTCTGCTGACATCTCTGCTTGTCTCGGGAACTGCACAGAGTAGAAGAGGTTTGCTATGGGGATTTGCCTATAAACTGGGCGGTTCCCGAGACACGCGTCATTAGAGAGCATTTAGACAGAAAAGAACAACTCAACTTCAGCAGCTCACAAGTACTGAAAGGATTAAGATTTTTTAAAAGAAGTAATTTACAAATCTGTTTAACTTTCTGGAGCCAGTTGATATATAAAGAAAAAGTTTTTTCCTGGATAAAGAGCTTTTCAGTTTTGCTCATTTACTATAAATTTCCATTGTAGCTTGAGGTGTTGTGTGATGACAGCGTCCTGACTCAGTGTCTGTCATTTTTTATATATTAGTATACATGACGGAGCACAGATTTCTGTATGTTAGGGGCATAAAGCAGGATGTGGTTGGGGCTTTGGATTCCATGTAGTGCATCCAGGTTCACACATGGCAGACTCTGTTGCAGAACATTCTGTGAGTGTCCCATTTATCTAAATGGAACCTGCAGACTTCTATGTGCTTGTTGCCAAAACAATCCCATTCTGATGGATGGACACCATTTTTAGACACAGATATAGTAGTCTGTGTAGGGACATATAGAAGGTGGGGATTATGGGTCAAACCCTGTCAACAATGCAGTTTTTGTCATATTCGTGGGCAGGCTTCTCCCTGGGCTTAAAGGGGTACTCCAGTCCTAGACATTTCATCCTCTATCCAAAGGATAGGGGCTAAGATGTCTGATCGGAGGCTCGTGACGTCACGGCCATGCCCCCTCAATGCAAGTCTATGGGAGGGGGCGTGACATCCATCACGCCCCCTCCCATAGACTCGCATTGAGGGGGCGTGGTCGTGACATCACGAGCGGGGCGTGACTGCGGCATCACGAGCCTCCGTCCCCCATCGCCAGTTATCCGGCATGTTGCGAAGTTCGCTACGTGCACCAGATGTCTGGGGTCCCCAGCGACGGGACCCCCGCGATCAGACATCTTATCCCCAATCCTTTGGATCGGGGATAAGATGTCTAGGGGCGGAGTACCCCTTTAAGACTTGCAGAGTAGTTGGCAGGATGGGGCGATTGGCCTTCAGATATGACTGCATGATTCTAAAGGTACATGGAATTTAAGAGGGAAAAAGACGCATTTCCATCACACATTATTAGGCACATTATTAGGATATACCATCACACTATGATGGACAGGGCCTCATTGGTCGGTATCTGGAGAATAAGCGGCTTCTTCCCTCCTTTTGTTTATTCTACAGCTCCCGGCTCCCCTTCAGTACGGCTTGTTCTGATCAAAGGTCAATAATGGTCATAAAATGTCACCTTGGACTCTAAGTGTACAGATTGGATGACACCTATGATGAAGATAGATTTTCTTTCAATTTCATTTTTAAGTTTTGCTTTCAGTTTTTCAATGTACATATATTTTGTGATTTTGAGGCTTCATTCGAATGAAACCTTAAAGGGGTACTCCTGTAGAAAAAAATTTTTTTTTAATCAACCGGTGCCACAAAGTTAAATGTATTTGTAAATTACTTCTATTTAAAAATCTTAATCCTTCCAGTACTTATCAGCTACTGTATACTACAGAGGAAGTTGAATTTCTTTCTGCAGCTCCTATCTGTCTGACCACAGTTCTCTCTGCTGACACCTCTGTCTGTATCAGGAACTGTCTGGAGCAGGAGAGGTTTGCTATGGGGATTTGTTCCTACTCTGGACAGTTCCTGGCATGGACAGAGGTGTCAGCAGAGGGCACTGTGGTCAGACAGAAGAGAAATCCAGAAAGAAATACAACCTCCTCTGCAGCATACAGCAGCTGATAAGTACTGGAAGGATTAACATTTTTAAATAGAAGTAATTTACAAATCTGTTTAACTTTGTGGCACCAGTTGATTTTAAAAACATTGTTTTCCACCGGAGTACCCCTTTAAGGAACCACTCTGGGAAAACCTTCTTACCTGAGAACATGCTGGTTCCGGTCCCCGATGCTCTCGCGTATTCAAGCAGTGATGCTTTGTGGTCATGAAATCCCCTTCTCTATATAATTTTAAGACCCTGAAGTCCCAGAAGAGCTGCATAGATTAAGTAACCTTCAGGTGAACAGCAATCACTGTATGAATTGGTTCGTAACACTGGAAATGAACAGGGGCCCGAACCAACATCTTAGTGGAACACAAAGTTTCCTGTGGGATGCAAGGCGGCTGTTTAGCGTAAGAATAGTCAGGGAGTGAAAACATTTGTTTTCTCCAGAGAAGTCCATTAAGGCTAGGGCTTTACAGTGACTGTACATTCCCTGTCAGTTTCCAAGACTCCTAGTTAAGGTGAATCACTGACTTGAAGTAAAAGCCTCCTAAAAAGGTGACATAAAAGCTGCTTTATATATCCTTTCTTCCCAGAATTTCCAGTGGAGAATCAATGGCCTATAAGGGCCCATTCACACTACATATTTTCCTTAGAAAATATGGTGCAGCAGCCTCCCATTGTTCTCAATGAGATTCTGCTGCACCAATCACACTACAGAATTTCCACAACGAACATGTTCATTCTTTTGGCAAAATCGACTCTGAAATGCATTGTCATCTATTTGAGACGGCGCATTTCCAAGCAGTCCTAGCGCTGACCTGTTTTGCTAGGGACGAAATCTTTGTCGGGAATATCTCCAGGCTGAGATTCTGTAGTGAGAATGAACCTTAAATCTCCATACTCCTCTTAAGCAGAAACTTTACCCCTCTAGTCCCATGACGATAGGCCTCTCACTAGCCAGCCTGCTATGTATTCATTAGGGGCAAACCATCAAAACAACTGTCTGCAAATAGACATTCTTTTCTTCTGGAGAGATCTCTGGCTTGGCATACATTCCCAGTTAGTTCCCAAGACTCCTAGTGGAAGTGAAGCACTGATTTGAAAGGGAAAACCTCCTGAAAAAGTGGTGTCAGAGCTCCTTTGCATTTACTATCTTCAAAGATTGCAACATCACACGTAATGATACCCAATGGTGTCACTTTGCAACATGTCACATAGTACACCTGCAGCATGACTGTTGCAAAAAATGCCAAATTTGATGGATCACAACCTGCACGAGACTTGACCTCAATGCAATTTGTAGGAGACTGCAACCTGCTTGTGACTTTTCTGAGAATTTGGCAGGGATTTTTTGTTTATTTTTTTACAGCCAAATCGCAACAGTTATAAAGTTGCACAAATATTTTGATGTGATTTGCTGTTCACAGGACAGGTTATAAGTGTCAGATTAGTGGGGGTACAATTGCTGAGAAGCCCTCCTCTGTGGGGGTACAATTGCTGAGAAGCCCTCCTCTGTGGGGGTACAATTGCTGAGAAGCCCTCCTCCGTGGGGGTACAATTGCTGAGAAGCCCTCCTCTGTGGGGGTACAATTGCTGAGAAGCCCTCCTCTGTGGGGGTACAATTGCTGAGAAGCCCTCCTCTGTGGGGGTACAATTGCTGAGAAGCCCTCCTCTGTGGGGGTACAATTGCTGAGAAGCCCTCCTCTGTGGGGGTACAATTGCTGAGAAGCCCTCCTCTGTGGGGGTACAATTGCTGAGAACCCCTCCTCTGTGGGGGTACAATTGCTGAGAAGCCCTCCTCTGTGGGGGTACAATTGCTGAGAAGCCCTCCTCTGATTAATGGCCATCGTTTCAATCGAATGGCGGTTAATTGAATGCAGCTCCGTTCAAACACTATGCTACAGCCAAAAATAGCCCGGCACAGCACTCAGCTTCCTTTGGCAATCCCATAGGCCGAGTCCACAATGCGGAATCTCCAGATGGAATTTCTGCCCGAGATCCCTCGGTGGCGCTAGGACTGTGTGAACTGTATTGCCGTCCCCGTAGACTGCAATACATTTCTGAGCAGATCTTCCAGCGGATCCGCTCAGAAATACATTGCCGTCTATGAGGATGGCAATTCAGCTTGAGCATTCCTTGCATCACCCAGGGGATCTCTGGCGGAGATTCTGTCCGGAGATTCCGCAGTGTGAACTCGACCATAAAGTTTGAATGGAGTACGGTAGTATGCATGCTTGATGCCGATCCATTCTAACCAGAGCAGGATCGGTGGGAGGGGGAGATCGGTCAGACCCCCAACAATCAGACATTTATCACTTATCCTGCGGATAGATAAGTAGTTATTTATGGTAAAACCTTTAAGCTGATCATGGAAATATACAGCCTGTGTGTTACATACAAAAGAAGAAACATAAGTAAGGTTATAGCAACAGGATTTCAAAGGCACAATTACTGTATCTGCTTAGTGCGCGCTCCCCTCGGTGTAGGAGTGACCCAGAAATAGCATTCAGGGCTGTGGGGAATTTTTAGTTTCAGTGTTTCCAATTCCCAGTGGATTCCTTCCAGACCTGTCAGCATGCTATGTTAGAGACTGCAGTGCAGTATTAGCTGCCCACAGTTTCCTTTTTCTTCTTCCCATGCTGAATAAGTTTTAAAGCTTTCTTCTACTCGACTGTATACTGCGATACACCTACCTAAGATTTATGTATGCATGGTCTAGAGCAGTGTTTCCCAACCAGAGTGCCTCCAGCTGTTGCAAAACTACAACTCCCAGCAAACCCAGACAGCGTCCAGAATTGTAGTTTTGCAACAGCTGGAGGCAGGTTGGTTGGGAAACACAGCTATAGACACTTACAACTTATTTAATTTCTCAAATACTCCAGGCTTACTGATCCTGTCCCTGTGCTTAAATCCTGGTTTTCCTCTTTTTATCTATTATATCTAATTGCCTTGTTTATGTTGCTCACACTACATGTGTGGAGGCTAACTAAGGAAATGTGCCTGGAATAAGGTTTGTGACACCAGGGTAGCGTTACCTCTACAATCCTAGGGTAGTAGCTTCCTGGGCCAAGCACTGGGGTAATAATGGCCACAGATGTAGGGTTACAGAAACTACTAATTTAACTCAGGAACTTGCAAAAATAAATAAATATTTAAATAAGCTCACCATACCACCTTCACAGGTAGTGTGTCCTGCAAAACAGCTCAGGCTCCATTTAAGAAGTCTCAGAACTGATTGGGATTTATGCCAAGCCAGAACTCTCTCCAGAAGGAAAGAGGACCCATGTCTGGGTTTTCTTTCCTTCTGGAGAGAGTTCTGGCTTGGCATAAATCCCAATCAGTTCTGAGACTTCTTAAATGGAGCCTGAGCTGTTTTGCAGGACACACTACCTGTGAAGGTGGTGTGGGGAGCTAATTTAAATATTTTTTTACCCAGAAGCCCGTGGAGTGCTAAATGGCCTAACTTGAATCTCCGTTACACCTGAAGAGGTGTCCTCTCCCCGAGGAAAGTACTGACCCCGTCAAAAATAAATAGGAAGAGTTTAACAGTAGAACAGAGTTTGCTGCAGGGATCGCAGTTGCTTTAGGACTCTAGAGGACTTGTAGTCCTCATTGATTGACTAGCTTTTTGCTTGCTGAATTGAGTTTAGATTGTTTTGGATTTGATTGTATAGCTTGTATGAGACTTAGGAGATGACCAGCACTGACTGTACTCTCCACATAGAAATCTGGAATTAGGGTTTACTGACAGGGGTTAGATTGTAGTTGCTCAAGACTTTCTATCTCCTGTTATCCTCTTCTTTGCTAATGAGGTCCATGGACTCTATTGGCTCTTCTTCCCACTGCTGACTTGCTTCAGACTTGGTCGGCGGGATGCTGTGAAGGTCGCTGTCGCTCTGAAAAGATTTGTGCTGCAACTGGATTTTCTTAGGCCTGTCCTCATGTGGTGAGGTGCAGGTCCACAGGTCTAGAGGTGACCTCCACTCTCTTCTCCTCCTCACTAGACACTGACTAACTCCTAGCAGACTTGGGGGAGGCAGGGCAGAAGCCCTGATTGGCTAAAGCAAGCATGTGATCCCCCCATACTCCTATACAAACAGGTTAACCGCTTAGGACACATGGGATAAAAGTGCATTGACAATACATTACAGTGCAATACCAATCACATTTAAACCTAAGTAGTGGGCCCGGAGCAGACTCACTAGGTGACATTGTGGTGTCCCGGTACAGGACCTGGTCCTGTCCCTTTGTCTAAAGTCCCCTCAGCCAGAGTCCCTCCATGCCAATAGGGCTCTCCTGTAGGGTGAACCCCTAGTCGCCTCATATAAATGGTATTTGATGTGTGTATATATATATATATATATATATATATATAATATGTTATATAGGAATACCTCTGTATAGGACTTTAGAGGTCACGTGCCTTTAATTAAATTGTATTATGGTTTAAGGACCTTTGGGTCATGTGATACCCAGAGTTCACTTGGTCAGGACTGACAGGTTCTGCTGACCAATGAGCTTTGTCCCACCACCTTAATATATAAGGGGCTGCAGCCACTAAATACTCTCTCTTCCTTCTGGACATTAAAGAAGGATGTGTTCCCTTGCCTGCCTTTACATCTTCAATGGGAACTTCCTCCCTCACTCTTCAGAGCTGACAATTGGCTGTGCACTGAGGCTCTGTGACGAACTGAAATGATGGTTTATGCATTTTGAAAATATGGCGATTATAGAAAAAGCTTTATGCCAACGATTCACTGGTTTGTTATATTGGAATTAGTTGACCATGTTTAAAGTGATGAATATAGGAAAAAGAGGAGATGGATTCAATAAATCCCACAAAGGGGTTATTCAGATACTAAAAGTTTTGTAGATTTTGCTAGGGGCGGCATTTAAAAAAATACAAAAAAAAAAATACCTACCTTGAGCTTCTTCTGTGATATCTCCTGGTCCCCGCACCTCTCACTACTTCCGAGACAGAGTGACGGCCCACACAGTGAGGCGGGACAACACTGCAGTCAGTGATTGGCTAAGTTGGCCTTTACTGCTGTAAGAACTCCATCTTGGAAGTAGAAAGTAGCAGGAGCTGCCGAGGACCATCTCAGCCCAACCTCCTTGACACTTGAGCCCAGGAAGAAAATCATAATTTGTGACAAACCCCTCAAAACAAAGCAAAGATATGTTTGATATAATCATTCCTTTAACTATGCTGCTCATATCATAAATATTAGACATGAGCAATTTGTTTTGTTACGAATTTGTTTTGTCCAAATTTTATTGTTTTCGTATATTCGGAGCGATCTGAAAAAAATTTGCCGATCCGTTCCGAAAGAAACGATAGTCGAATGAAATATTTACGAAAGACGAAATCCAAATAACGAATACGTTCATACTTTTTTCATCTTTCCTTAATATTTGATTGGTCATTTGGAAGTGCATCAGCTTATCCCTATTGATAGAATTGGGTAGAGGAGACTCCATTTTTGTGTTCAAAGACTCCATATTCTCGGTCTAAGTGACTGTATTCTATCATTCTTGCTTTTCTACATAATTCCTGAAATTATGGACTAGAGACGATTGGTGTCTTATCTTCAAGGCTACAGAACACAGGATGCAGAACTTTTATCTTTTTCTACCACAGATGTGTCCTTGAAACAATGGTTCATTATATTTCAGCTCAGCTATGTATTTTTTGTATCCAACTTTCTGCTGACTATGCAAATGATTTATGGTTTCCTGTGTTTCATACAATGTAAAGTTTACTGCGCATGTTATATTGAAAATCAGGTATATAAGAAAATACACTTGAGAAGAGGGTCCAGTTTTTTACTGCCCTCGACTTAGCTACAGCAACTTGTGTCTGTGTCTTCATTTGAGTGGCAGGGTGGCATTGGAAGGAAAGTAGGGTGACTGCAGCCCCTTCCAAGCTTTCCACGCACTAATTGGGAATCCACCGACAGAAGACGTCTCGACCTTTGGGGTCGAATCTAACATTATCGATCCTTACTGTATTTCAGAAAGGGAGGCTATTTAATTAGTCTACTCTCCCCCTCCCTAGTTCACCTCTCCTCCACCTCTCTCACTAATGCACTCAACAAGATGCTCACCTGCGCGCTCATGCATGCCTTCAGGCACCCCCTCACCATCCTCTCTCCCTACCACCACAGACACGGTCTCTCTTATACCAGACATTCTCTTCTACAATCAAAAACCACAAAAATCACTGCAAACATAAAAAAACACCAGCCATAAATTTCCAATAATAACGAATCAATCCAAATAACACATAAGTCCGAATACCGAATCTATCCGAAAAGTTAGTGTCTTTATATTGCCAAATAACGCAGTTAATGAAACAAAACGAAAAGAAAAGAAAATTTCGATTGTGCACTTGTCTAATAAATACTCACTTTGACAAAACTTTTCACATATCAGGGAGATAGGGAGATATGTCAATAGTTTTGATCGGTCAGGGTCTGGGTGCTGAGACTCCCCAATGTTTGCTAGAATGAAGTTCTTGGTGGAGTACTTCCCTCCCCAGCTTGCTGCTCTCTATGTCTCTCCGCCCATCTGGCAATTTTGTCAAATGTCAGATGGGCCGAGGTCCTCAGGAGGTCATTCTCTTCTTCCTTTCTAACAACCCATGTTCCCTTTTCCCCACCAAGCAGTTGTTTCTACAGTCACTGGTTGCTTTATATCCTTCTTCTGATGAGGATCTATTCCTGGTTTTGGTTAAAAAATTTATAAAAAATACTTCAAAAACGGCACCTTGTGAACCAGGCAGTTCCATCAAAGATATATGCTATACAACACAGTGTAATCAGGAATGGAGAACATTAGGAATTCTGCTGTTCTCTGGAAGACTGTCTAAAATATCTCCTTGGAGAAATTAAGCTGCTGTTAATAAATAGATAAGGAATGCCTTGGGATTACACACACCTTGAGTATTAGGCCTTAAAGGGGTACTCCACCCCTAGACATCTTATCCCCTATCCAAAGGATAGGGGATAAGATGTCTGATCGCGGGGGTCCCGCCGCTGGGGACCCCCGCAATATAGCATGCAGCACCCACCGTATCTGCTACCGGAAGCGATGGAGGTGACGTCACAACTCCGCCCCCGTGTGATGTCACGCTCCGCCCTCCCATAGACTTGCATTGAGGGGGCGGAGCCTGACATCACATGGGGTGGAGTTGTGACATCACCCCTGTGACTCCTGCGATCAGACATCTTATCCCCTATCCTTTGGATAGGGGATAAGATGTCTAGGGGTGAAGTACCCCTTTAAGTTTTATGTCACACTCCGTGCATACATTCTGGACACTGTGGGGCTCCGGCATTATATGCCGGCGATAGGACTGCAGAGGATTGCGCCGTCTCATAGACTGCTATGCATTCCGCGCGGACTCCGCACAGAGAATGTTCATGCTGGGAAGCCTAAGGTATTGGCTGTAAGGGACTGTTTTTTTTATATGTTGGGGATGGTAGCTGTTAAAATGTAATAGTGCGTTACCGGCTGTAGGTTTTCTATATCCAATAGTTTGTAGTTCTCCTTCTTGTATGATAACCATCGTATTTAGGAACTTTAATTCGGTGTTGCTGACCTTATATGTAAACCATAGACTGCAGGAATTCTGTTGGCTGAATATCTGCTTGCAGCGGTTGCACTTTTTGCCAGCGGAATTCCTCTGCAGCAATTCCGCAGTGTGAACAGAAAAACAGAATCTTATTGCAAACAATGGGACTCTGCTGCAAGTGGACGAGGCCTAATAGGTTCACAACTATTTCTATGTCTTTGAAAAGTTTGGCATGATCTTATTCTGAGTGCGTTTTTGCCTAAACTATGGGGGTGTGTTCTGACTATGGAGGAGCGAGTTTACACAGAACAAACTGAACTTGTTTCAAAATTGGATTAATCTGAATTTCAATTTTATTTGTGATTTGTAATGAGAAAACATGTACAGGTGCAGGGAATCCTTTTAAAAACAGGAGTCCCTGCTCTTGTACATCCTGAGCAGTGTGACATACACTGTATGCCCACTGCTCAGTTTACATTTAGAGTGCCCAGCCCAATGATTGTGTGCCGCCTGGAGGAATGTGGTGTTGCGCTTTTCATCACCACTTACACACTGATACTTGCTGGGTCGGTAGCTCTGCTCCAGTCCCAGCTAGTGTTCAATGAGCAGCGAGGCGTACCCGTATAGGACCCTGTAGTTTTGCAACATCTGGAGGTCCACAGGTTGAAGACCACTGCACTAAAGTAACAAAAAAAATAAATTACCCAAGTTGAAAATAAAATCCATTTCACATGGTGGCTATAAACCCCACAAAAGAAAAGAACTCATGTCGCTTGCTGATATACTGCAGGAGGGACTCCGAAATGGCTGCTCTACAGGGTAAAATACACTGGGGGACATGTATCAATAATGGTGTAGCAATGTGTGATTTTATGTATGTTTTTTTGCGTCAAATGGAGCATATTTGCGCCAAAATTATCAATTGTCGTACACAAGTTTGTAATTTTGGCACAAATGTAGCCCTACAAAAGGCGCAGACCTCAGAATTCCAGGCAGTAAATCTGACTTTGGGACGTTCTATTGTTGTAGCTATTTTCTTTGTCACTTTATTCATGGTGTAGATTTGCGCCTAAATGAAGATATTTGCTCCTAAACTTGCGCCAAATCGACGCGTCGCAATTAATGAATTCCAGACCAAAGAATGATTGTAACTGAAATCACGACTAACAAAGTGAAATCAGTGATTTTGTTCTAAACCATTTGGCGCAATTGTTTGTCGCAAAAAATGACATAAAGGAAAAATTGCGACAAATCACAGACAAAAAAAACAGGGTAAAAAGCTTCATACATACCCCCCACTGTCCTCTGTGGCGGTAAGTTCTGTGTAAAAGGCGCTGTGAACAGCTGATTTCAACATTTGAGCCAAAATTACCAACAACTTGCACCAAATGATAAATTTGGTGCATGTCCACGAAAACCAAAGTGAAAAAAAAAAAAAAAGGGTAAAAAGAAACGGTCAACAGGCAAAATTGATAAATACCCCCCCCCCCCCCGATGAGTAGGTGCTAAAAAATTCCTGGGAGGATGGAGGCAGCACACCTGGTGCTAAGACGAATTGTTGCTATTACTTCAAGAATGTGTAATCATTACAATTAGGTGGTGGCGCACACAACAGTACCGTGTGCAGGTAGGAACGCCATCATTGGGTCCAGACAGGACTACGCTATCTGTATTCCTGGGTGTTGTGCGCATACAGCAGAAGACTTCTCACATTGGTGACAGTATCTATCATCAGCTCTTACCGTATATACTCGAGTATAAGCCGACCCGAGTATAAGCCGAGGCCCCTAATTTCAACCCAAAATCCCAGGAAAAGTTATTAACTCGAGTATAAGCCTAGGGTGGGAAATACATCATCCCCCCCTGTCATCATCCAGACCCCCGTCATTAACATCCTCCTCATCATCACCGCCTGTCATCATCCAGACCCTCATCATCATCACCTGTCTTCATCCCCTTGTCATCATCCCCACCCCCCTTCATCATCCCCTTGTCATCATCCCACACCCCCCCTTCATCATCCCCTTGTCATCATCCCCACCCCCTTCATCATCCCCTTGTCATAATCCCACACACCCCCCTTCATCATTCCCTTGTCATCATCCCCCCCCGTTCATCATCCCCTTGTCATCATCCCCACCCCCCTTCATCATCCCCTTGTCATCATCCCACACCCCCCCTTCATCATCCCCTTGTCATCATCCCCACCCCCCTTCATCATCCCACACACCCCCTTCATCATCCTCTTGTCATCATCCCACACCCCCCCTTCATCATCCTCTTGTCATCATCCGCCCTCAGTGGTCTTCAACCTGCGGACCTCTGGAGGTCCGCAGGTTGAAGACCACTACGGCCTTCGACATCATCCAGCCCCCTCTCACCCCCCTTTAGTTCTGTACAGTACTCACTTCCGCTCGGCGCTGGTCCGGTGCTGCAGGACTGTCCGGTGAGGAGGTCGTCCGGTGGGATAGTGGTTCCGGGCTGCTATCTTCACCGGGGAGGCCTCTTCTAAGCGCTTCGGGCCCAGAATAGAGGCGTTGCCTTGACGATGACGCAGAAGTACGTTGGTAATGAATGTACCTCTGCGTCGTCGTCAAGGCAACGCCTCTATTCTGGGGCCGGGCCCGAAGCGCTTAGAAGAGGCCTCCCCGGTGAAGATAGCAGCCCGGAACCACTATCCCACCGGACCACCTCCTCTCCGGACAGTCCTGCAGCACCGGACCAGCGCCGAGCGGAGGTGAGTACTGTACAGAACTAAAGGGGGTGAGAGGGGGCTGGATGATGTCGAAGGCCGCAGTGGTCTTGAACCTGCGGACCTCCGGAGGTTTCAAAACTACAACTCCCAGCAAGCCCGAACAGCCGATGGCTGCCCAGGCTTGCTGGGAGTTGTAGTTTTGAAACCTCTGGAGGTCCGCAGGTTGAAGACCACTGCGGGTGGAGAGTTCACTCGAGTATAAGCCGAGGGGGGTGTTTTCAGCACGAAAAATCGTGCTGAAAAACTCGGCTTATACTCGAGTATATACGGTGTGTGTGTATATATATTATCAATGGGGGAGATTTATCAAAACCTGTGCAGAAGAAAAGTTGCCCAGTTGCCCTTAGCAACCAATCAGATCGCTTCTTTCATGTTTATAAAAGGCCTCTGCAAATGGTTGCTATGGGCAACTGGGCAGCTTTTCCTCCTGCACAGGTTTGGATAGGTCTCCCCTAATGTTTTTTTATATGTACCATCTTATTTGACATCAGTTCTCTTACGTACCATCTTATATACCATCAATTCTCTTATGTACCATCTTATATACCATCAGTTCTCTTATGTACCATCTTATATACCATCTGTTCTCTTATGTACCATCTTATATACCATCAGTTCTCTTATGTACCATCTTTTGTACCATACGTTCTCTTATGTACCATCTTATATACCATACGTTCTCTTATGTACCATCTTATATACCATTTGTTCTCTTATGTACCATCTTATATACCATCAGTTCTCTTATGTACCATCTTATATACCATCAGTTCTCTTATGTACCATCTTATATACCATCAGTTCTCTTATGTACCATCTTTTGTACCATACGTATTCTTACATACCATCTTATATACCATCAGTTCTCTTATGTACCATCTTATATACCATATGTTCTCTTATGCACCATCTTATATACCATCAGTTCTCTTATGTACCAGCTTATATACCATCAATTCTCTTATGTACCATCTTTTGTACCATACGTATTCTTACATACCATCTTATATACCATACATTCTCTAATGTACCATCTTATATACCATACATTCTCTTATGTACCATCTTATATACCATCAGTTCTCTTATGTACCATCTTATATACCATACGTTCTCTTATGTACCATCTTATATACCATACGTTCTCTTATGTACCATCTTGTATACCATCAGTTTTCTTATGTACCATCTTTTGTACCATACGTATTCTTACATACCATCTTTTATACCATCAGTTCTCTTATGTACCATCTTATATACCATCAGTTCTCTTATGTACCATCTTTTGTACCATACGTTCTCTTATGTACCATCTTATATACCATCAGTTCTCTTATGTACCATCTTTTATACCATCAGTTCTCTTATGTACCATCTTTTATACCATCAGTTCTCTTATGTACCATCTTATATACCATCAGTTCTCTTACGTACCATCTTTTGTACCATACGTTCTCTTATGTACCATCTTATATACCATACATTCTCTTATGTACCATCTTATATACCATACATTCTCTTATGTACCATCTTATATACCATCAGTTCTCTTATGTACCATCTTTTATACCATCAGTTCTCTTATGTACCATGTTATATACCATCAGTTCTCTTATGTACCATCTTATATACCATACATTCTCTTATGTACCATCTTATATACCATACATTCTCTTATGTACCATCTTATATACCATCAGTTCTCTTATGTATCATCTTATATACCATACGTTCTCTTATGTACCATCTTATATACCATCAATTCTCTTATGTACCATCTTTTTTTTTACCATACGTATTCTTAAATATATATAAGATGTAACATCTTATATACCATACGTTCTCTTATGTACCATCTTATATACCATCAGTTCTCTTATGTACCATCTTATATACCATACATTCTCTTATGTACCATCTTATATACCATACGTTCTCTTACGTACCATCTTATATACCATCAGTTCTCTTATGTACCATCGTATATACCATCAGTTCTCTTATGTACCATCTTTTATACCATCAATTCTCTTATGTACCATCTTATATACCATCTGTTCTCTTATGTACCATCTTATATACCATCAGTTCTCTTATGTACCATCTTATATACCATCAGTTCTCTTACGTACCATCGTATATACCATCAGTTCTCTTATGTACCATCTTTTATACCATCAGTTCTCTTATGTACCATCTTATATACCATCAGTTCTCTTATGTACCATCTTATATACCATACATTCTCTTATGTACCATCTTATATACCATACGTTCTCTTACGTACCATCTTATATACCATCAGTTCTCTTATGTACCATCGTATATACCATCAGTTCTCTTATGTACCATCTTTTATACCATCAATTCTCTTATGTACCATCTTATATACCATCTGTTCTCTTATGTACCATCTTATATACCATCAGTTCTCTTATGTACCATCTTATATACCATCAGTTCTCTTATGTACCATCGTATATACCATCAGTTCTCTTATGTACCATCTTTTATACCATCAGTTCTCTTATGTACCATCTTATATACCATACATTCTCTTATGTACCATCTTATATACCATACGTTCTCTTATGTACCATCTTATATACCATCAATTCTCTTATGTACCATCTTTTTTTTTACCATACGTATTCTTAAATATATATAAGATGTAACATCTTATATACCATACGTTCTCTTATGTACCATCTTATATACCATCAGTTCTCTTATGTACCATCTTATATACCATACATTCTCTTATGTACCATCTTATATACCATACGTTCTCTTACGTACCATCTTATATACCATCAGTTCTCTTATGTACCATCGTATATACCATCAGTTCTCTTATGTACCATCTTATATACCATCAGTTCTCTTATGTACCATCAGTTCTCTTATGTACCATCTTTTGTACCATACGTATTCTTACATACCATCTTTTATACCATCAGTTCTCTTATGTACCATCTTATATCCCATCAGTTCTCTTACATACCATCTTATATACCATCAGTTCTCTTATGTACCATCTTATATCCCATCAGTTCTCTTACATACCATCTTATATACCATCAGTTCTCTTATGTACCATCTTATATACCATCAGTTCTCTTATGTACCATCTTATATACCATATGTTCTCTTATGTACCATCTTATATACCATCAGTTCTCTTATGTACCATCTTATATACCATCAGTTCTCTTATGTACCATCTTATAAACCATCAGTTCTTTTATGTACCATCTTTTTTTTACCATACGTATTCTTAAATATTTATAAGATGTAACATCTTATATACCATACGTTCTCTTATGTACCATCTTATATACCATACGTTCTCTTATGTACCATCTTATATACCATCAGTTCTCTTATGTACCATCTTATATACCATCAGTTCTCTTATGTACCATCTTATATACCATACGTTCTCTTATGTACCATACGTTCTCTTATGTACCATACGTTCTCTTATGTACCATCTTATATACCATATGTTCTCTTATGTACCATCTTGTATACCAAAAAGCTGCCCATACAGACATCTTAGGCTAAGTTTCCACTTGTTTTTTTTTTTTGCAGCGTTTTGTTCACTGAAAAAAAACGCCAGAAAAAAACGCCAGTGCAATTTCCTGTGTCTGACGTTTTTTCCGGCGTATTTGCATTAGAGTGGAAATTGCATTTTTGGCCCCTTTGGTGCTTTTTTTCAAAATTTGTTGGGTACCAAAAAAAAAAAAAGATGCAGTAGGGATGGGAAAAAATGTATTTAACAAATTTTTTATTTTTTTATAACAAAATTTTTATTTTTTAATAAAGTGTGTGTTTAACTTTTTATTTTTTCTCTATTTTTTTTTTTAGGTAGTACTACTACTCCCATCATGGAACACACTGTTCCATGATGGGAGTAGTAGTACCTGTACTAATAGACATATTGCCCCGGGTGTCAATCCTGACACTCGATGCAATTGTCCATAATATAGTAGAGATGCAGAGCGGCTCTATACAGCGCTCGCATCTCTGCTCTGTACTCCGGCCAGTGATGTGAATAGAAATTCACCTCACTCATTCATATTTTCCGCCCAGAGTGGGGACTGGCCGCATCTCTGCAATAGACAGGACGATCGCATCGGGTGTCAGGAGTGATACCCGCTGTGATCTGTTCTGAACTGCAGGTACTACTACTCCCAACATGGAGCACACTCTGCTCCATGCTGGGAGCTTTACTACCGGCATTAATAGACAGATCGCAGCGAGTGTAACTTCTGACACCTGTTGTGATCTGTCTATTAATGCAGGTACTACAGCTCCCAGTATAGAGCAGAGTGTGCTCCATGTTGGGAGTAGTAGTACCTGCAGTTAAGGAAAGATCACAGCGGATGTCACATCTGACACCTGCTGTGATCGTCCTGTATAATGTATAGATGCGGCCACTCTTCAATGGTCACCTGCACTGACGTATACATATACACCTATTCATATTTCCCACAGAGAGTTGTGATTGGCTGGAATCATCTGGCCAATCCCAGCTGGTGAATGAATAGGTGTATATATACAGCAGTGCAGGGGACCATAGAAGAGCAGCCGGTCGCATCTATAAATTATACAGAAGGAGCGCATTGGAACCCGGGGCGATCTGTCAATTAGTACAGGTACTACAATTCCCATCATGGAACATTGTGTTCAATGCTGGGAGTAGTAGTACTACCTAAAAAAAATTAAAAAAAATAAAGAAAAAAAGTGAAAAACACACACACTAAATTTTTATTATACTAGGCTGAGAGAAGCTGGGCAGGCACAATTGCTGTACTGAAAGGGGCTAACAAAATTGAGAAGGTCCAAGGTGGAACAGCACAGGGAAATGCAGATAGGTGACCATCTGGGGGTGCGAATCAAGATCCAGAATAATAACGAATACAGTCTAAGTAGAAAAAATGTATGATCCCACTCACCCAGTGAAGATAAATGGTCCTCTTTATTGAAAAAACTTCTTAAAACATTCCAAAGCTGGGGTAGAGAGATGTTCCTTTCACGGTTCAGCCCGCTTTCTCAAGCCGCGAAAGGAACATTGCCTCACCTCAGCCTGTCCGTCAGCGGATGCTGACAACATCGCTCTACCCCAGCTTTGGAATGTTTTAAGAAGTTTTTTCAATAAAGAGGACCTTTTATCTTCACTGGATGCAATCATGCTTTTTTCTACTTTGAGTACATTTTTATTATTGTCGGCTACATTTTTAGTGCCCTGCATGCACACGTAAATTGATCACTGTTTAAAAATGTATAAAAATTTTGTTATAAAAAAGATAAATTTTGTTAAATACAATTTTTTCCATCACTACTGGTACCCTATGAAATTTATAAAAATGTATCACTTTTTGGATCGCTAAAGTCCAAAAAAGAATAAAAACCACCTGCAAAAACACCAAAGTTAAAACCCACATGGCGTTTTTCTTGCCATTTTTACTCCCATAGACTGCTATGGGAGAAAAACGCCACGATTTCAGGGGAAAAAACGCCATAGGCTCAACATGCTGCAAAACCACCAAAAAGCTGAAAAAGAGTGAAAAAACGCCAAATAGATTTAAAAAAAAAAGGCCAAACTGAAAAACGCAAAGTATAAAAAGAATTTAGCATGTTTTCATTGATTTACAGCTAACATCTGGCCGCAGCGGTTTTGTATGAAATAACGCCATGGGGGCCGTTTTGACGTTTTTTTGGGGCAAAACGCCCAAAAAAACAAGTGGAAACTCCATCCTGTATTTAGATAGCATACGCTGCAGCTGCAGATCCAAACTGCATCCCTCAACTATGTGAGACATAATGAAGAAAAAAAATCCATAAAATCACATTGTCTGATTTTTAAAGAACTTATTTGCAAATTATGGTGGAAAATAAGTATTTGGTCAATAACAAAAGTTCATCTCAGTACTTTGTTATATACCTTTTGATGGCAAGGACAGAGGTCAAATGTTTTCTGTAAGTCTTCACAAGGTTTTCACACACTGTTGCTGGTATTTTGGCCCATTCCTCCATGCTAATCTCCTCTAGAGCAGTGATGTTTTGGGGCTGTCGCTGGGCAACACAGACTTTTAACTCCCTCCAAAGGTTCTCTATGGGGTAGAGATCTGAAGACTGGCTTGGTCCCTCCAGGACCTTGAAATGCTTCTTACGAAGCCACTCCTTTGTTGCCCGGGAGGTGTGTTTGGGATCATTGTCATGCTGAAAGACCCAGCCACTTTTAATCTTCAATGCCTTTGCTGATGGAAGGAGGTTTTCACTCAAGATCTCACGATACATGGCCCCATTCATTCTTTCCTTTACAGGGATCAGTCGTCCTGGTCCCTTTGCAGAAAAACAGCCCAAAAGCATGATGTTTCCACCCCCATGCTTCACAGTAGGTATGGGGTCCTTTGGATGCAATTCAGCATTCTTTCTCCTCCAAACACAACGAGTTGAGTTTTTAACCAAAAAGTTCTACTTTGGTTTTATCTGACCATATGACATCTCCCAATCCTCTTCTCGGTCATCCAAATGCTCTCTAGCAAACTTCGGACGGGCCCGGAAATGTACTAGCTTAAGTAGGGGAACACGTTTGGCACTGCATGATTTGAGTCCCTGGCAGCGTAGTGTGTTACTGATGGTAGCCTTTGTTACTTTGGTCCCAGCTCTCTGCAGGTTATTTGCTAGATCCCCTCCCCCGTGTGGTTCTGGTATTTTTGATCACCATTCTTGTGATCATTTTGACACCACGAGGTGAGATCCTGCGTGGAGCCCAGATCGAGGGAGATTATCAGTGGTCTTGTATGTCTTCCATTTTCTAATAATTGCTCCCACAGTTGATTTCTTTACACCAAGCTGCTTGCCTATTGCAGATTCGGTCTTGCCAGCCTAGTGCAGGTCTAAAATGTTGTTTCTGGTGTCCTTTGACAGCTTTTTGGTCTTGCCCATAGTGGAGTTTGGAGTGTGACTGCTTGAGGTTGTGGTCAGGAGTCTTTCATACCTATAACAAGTTCAAACAGGTCTGTAAGAGCCAGAAATCTTGTGTTACGAGTAGTGCTGTGGCCAGATTCGCTGGCCGCGAGCACTCTCCTGCCCCATCCTCCCGTGTTGGCTCTGCTGCAGTTCGCATCATGGGACGTGCACGCATGCGAACGCCGGGCCATCACTCATCTCCCTGCGTGTCTGTCCCCTCCGCTGTCCCTGGACACTGGCGCATGCGTCCCCGCCTCCTAGGGCGCACGTGTGCTGGCTTCCTGTCATTTATTGGTACTTGTATGGTCCTGACCATATTTTACCCCGCACTTCCTCTTGACCCTTTCTGGATCTTTGTGCCATTCAGCCTAAGAGAAAGCATACTGTTTGTGTCTTGCCTTGCCGTGTATCTGACCCCATTGCTACGTATCCCGACCTTGCTTCTGTGCCGCCTGCCCTCTGACCTCTTGCTACATGACCTGACCTTGCTACAGTGCTGCCAGTCCTGATCTCCTGCCAGTCCCTCACTACGACTCCGTCTCATTCCTTCTGTGCCACGCATCTCCTCAGCAGCCTTTTGTGAATGAGTCGTGCCAGGGGTAGCGACCTGGGAGCCGCCTGTCACAACAAGTCCATCCAGCTTTGCGGTGGGCTGTGGTGAATACCAGCGGCTCCTCAGACTCCGCTCCCTGGTAGGCTCACGCCATCGTCCACAACAGGTATAGTGGATCCACACCACCAGCCGTTACAGTAAGATCCGGCCATGGATCCCGCTGAGGTGTCTTTGCCTAACGTTGCTGATCTCACCACCATTGTGGCTCAACAGTCGCAGCAGCTAGCTCGTCAAGCGCAACAGTTGAATCAATTATCTGCAAAAAAGAAAAAAAAAGTTTCCATGGGAGTACCCCTTTAAGGGGTTAACAGTTGCATATGGGAAAAAGACAGATACACATATTTAAAATTGCCTACATAGAAACTGCTCATAGCTTCATAAACACATCATCTTTCCATAGAAAAGAAACATAAATAACATAAGCAGACATATATGGATAATACTAAATACTTATACAGAGAACCCTACCTAGTGGTTGCTGTGTCCCACCTTACCCAACACACGTTTCACTCAGGCGGCTTAGACCTTGGTATATTACAAACCCAGCAAATAAATATTATTCAATTTCCCTGCACCATATTGTTTCCATATTACAATGTGTTAAGGTAACATTGCAGGTACTTATCCTTCAAAAACAATAAAGGAATCACCAGGGGACAAACCTATTACAGCTATACAAGACAAGGAGGGACATAGCAGACTACTTCACAGCTCAATGACACTTTGGTAGGTTTCTCATCTGATTTATTCAGAGGAATGTATATAATAGCTAAAAGGCTATTACATAATGTAAATCTCATTGAATGGAGAATATAGATCTGAGTTAAATGATCCAATTATTCTAAAGGAGCAGCGAGATGGAGAAGGTTATAGCATCAGACAAAGCTCCCGGCCCCGATGGATTTACTAATGAATTCTCTAAATCCTCTATACCCAGGAGGGCAATATACCCATCTATTTACTGAAAGGACAGATCTGAACTCTGACAATACAGCCTTCATTACAAATGTGCCGAAAATAAAGCATAATAGTAAAACGAATGCCTAAATGATGGCTCCAAGTTACCTGGAAACCTCAGAACCTTACGTGAGAAGTAAAAAAACTCAGCGCCAATGGGTCATATGTAGGATTACACATTGCTATTTATACTCTGGGCACCAATATGCATGGAACCCCCTGATCACACCCTCTAACAAATATGTCCAAGACCACAAAAACGGCTTTGTGAGAGGAAGAAATGGTGATAGACTCGAAAAGGGGTAAACACATTTCTGCCAGAAAATGGGAATAGTGTCATTTGATGAATCCTGGCCCTGGCTCATAAAGCATAAAGTTTTATTTATTTATTTTTTGTTATTTATTTTTTGCATTTTTGTTATGTTCCTAAACACAGCAAGCATGCTTTTGAAAATCTTCATTATATTTTTACAAATTGCAATTCACTGTAAATGTTTTTTTGCCTGGCACTTTAGCCCCATTTATAAAAATGCATGTATTATGTTATAACATGTATATATACATGTTGTTTAATATTGTCATTGTATATCTGGTACCATCTACAATTTTATTTTCATTTGATGAGTAACATTTTGGCAATAACCGTCTAAGCCCATGGGAAGAGCAATCCTTCAGCCACTGTTCCGTAGAGGTTTCCTCTGTAGTTCCCTAGAGGTTTCCTCCATGGTTCCCTAGAGGTTTCCTCTGTAGTTCCCTAGAGGTTTCCTCTGTAGTTCCCTAGAGGTTTCCTCCATGATTCCCTAGAGGTTTCCTCCATGGTTCACTAGAGGTTTCCTCCATTGTTCCCTAGAGTTTTTTTTTCTTTTGTGAGTCAAGGATTTGCTATATTTAAAGCAATTTTCATAGTCTTTGCCTGATTATGTAGTTTATAGTTAAGTTAAACTTTTATAAGTGTAAAAAAAAGTATAAATATATTAATTAATTCATTACATAATTAATTCATTAAAATACATGGCACATTTTATACTCTCTAGCAGGTTTGGTTTAGTGGTTCAGGAGTCAGGTAAAAGTTGCAGGCAAGTTATGGATTCATTTGACCTAACATAGGATGTTAAACCTCATGGTGGTGAAAAGGCTGAGCCTACGAATTGGCGAGCTTTACGGATATAGAAATGACATAATGTTATTTTTCCCTTATGTTGTATACTAAACACTGTGGTAATCGCTGATGGTTTCATCTTCCCCTGCTTATACCTCCCAGTGATGTGATATCAGCAACATCTGCACAACAATTACTTTATGCAGCTGTTCTGCATCTTATATTGAGGTGACGATTCCACAGATGTTGACAGGGAATACTCTTGTGCTGACAAGTAAAGAAAGTGATATATATTTCACCGCTTTGTTTGTTACTGCCTGCGCACACATTCTGTGTCTTTGCTCATAGACTCGGACACATTCTTATAATAGAAATAGGTGAATCCAGCAGGTGAGGTTACATTTATTTATTTTTTTAATCCAGAGCCTTTAATATGACATCTGGCATGGTAGCCAGGAAAAAGAGACGTGTTTCTGGCATTTAGGCACCATAAGTCATGTGCTACAGTCATTGTTATGAGTAGAAAAATCACACTCAATAGAATTTGTAAATCCTTGGAAATATCCATATGTAAAAGGGTTTCTTCCCTTCCTGACTGGTGCAAATCGTGTACAGTTAAAGGGGTACTCCAGGAAAATGGACTTATGAGACACTTATTCTCTATCCACTGGATAGGGGATAGGTGTCTGATTAAAGCAGTACTACGCTGCTCAGTGTTTGGAACAAACTGTTCCGAACGCTGGAGCCGGTGCCGGGAGCTCGTGATGTCATAGCCCAACCCCTCATGACATCATGCCCCGCCCCCTCAATGCAAGTCTATGGGAGGGGGCGTGACAGCCGTCACGCCCCCTCCCATAGACTTGCATTGAGGGGGTGAGGTGTGACGTCATGAGTGGCGGGGTTATGATGCCACGAGCTCCTGGCGCTGTCTCCAGCGTTCGGGACAGTTTGTTCCAACAGCTGAGCAGCAGAGTACCCCTTTAAGGCCCTGGCTATTTACTTGATCTCAGCATGCTCTGGTCCCCACCTTCCAGGCTGAGGGCAAATAACAGTTCCCAGCCAATCACTGGCTGAGATAAGAAGCCTGGGCCCGTGCAGGAGATCGCAGGGGTCCCAGCGGTTGGACTCCCTGCGTTCAGACACGTATCCCTTATCCTGAACAGCCATGCCTATTACATTATAGTTTAAGCATTATAACATAGCAAGAATAACTCGTCAGACAACACCCAACCACAGGCCAAGTAGGGATCCCAGTGGGACACTTCATAGATGTCAATGGGAGTTGTGAATGATGGTCCTCTGATCCATGAGTGAATGGAATAGCAGCACAGATGCTCGACCACCATTCCATTCATTCGCTTCGGGACAGCTATCTTCTGAAGTTCCTTAGTGAATGAAATGTGAATGGGGCTGAGGCTGCGCATACATTCTGCTGCTCCATTCACTTGGGAAACAAGAGACCTCTGTTCTCAGGCTTAGTGGGGGTCCTACTTATAGCTAGATAACACGTTGTATTCGTGGGAAACCCTCCTTTATGTATTCAGTAACACACTGGGAGCTTGTTTATTGGCTGGCTGGTTGGTTGGGTTGGTTAGGATCCAGTCCAATTTTTTTTGGCAAGAATATAGACAGAAAACATGGACGAAAAATAAACAATTTGCACAACTTCACGTGTGATAAAACCAGGACCAGTGAGCAACGAAAGATGCACCCAAAACAGAGCCGGAGGCTTATTTGCATTATACAATGTATATGCACAAACCACATGGGTCTCTACTGGATATATCCACTGGCTCCAGAAAGTTAAACAGATTTGTAATTTACTTCTATTAAAAAATCTTAATCCTTTCAGTACTTATGAGCTTTTGAAGTTAAGGTTGTTCTTTTCTGTCTAAGTGCTCTCTGATGACACGTGTCTCGGGAAACGCCCAGTTTAGAAGCAAATCCCCATAGCAAACCTCTTCTAAACTGAGCGGTTCCCGAGACACATGTCATCAGAGAGCACTTAGACAGAAAAGAACAACCTTAACTTCAGAAGCTCATAAGTACTGAAAGGATTAAGATGTTTTAATAGAAGTAATTTACAAATCTGTTTAACTTTCTGGAGCCAGTTGATATATAAAAAAAATAGTTTTTTCCTGAATAACCGCTTTAAAGCCAACTGGGTCCAGTAGAGACCCATGTGGTTTGTGCATATACATTGTATAATGCAAATAAGCCTCCAGTTCACAGAGTAACCAAATGAATCCAAAGATACCAAAATATTGCACCGTGCACAAATCAAAGACAATTCACTGAAGCGGCAGCGCTAAAATATACCTATTAATGAAAATGCTTTAAAAAGCCCCTAGTGCTGAAAATATGTGGGAATAACAAATGGGTTCGAGTATAAAGGAAACTGCTACTCCTAATGATAATGAGATAACTAAGTGGTGCATAATTGATAGTAAAACAATTGATTGTTGTATCAACCTTTTAAAATCACATAATATATCCAGCATAAAACAAATGGGTCAAAATATATACCGACCGAATACAGTTACACAACAATTCCCAACGAGTTTTACCCGGACTCACAACACTGAGTGCCCGTGATGTCTGGACCTGCTCCAGACACCACGGGAACGAGGTGTTGTTGTGAGTGCTCCACATGGAGCCAGTTGTACTTACCTTTTCTGCATTCAGACCAGTGTATTCAGGGCATCTAAGGTTGTGTGTGTTATGTGTTTTACACCATAACCGACCTCTCTGGTATGATGCTATCTGGGTTCTGCTTTATTTTGTTGTTTTGTCCCAGCTTGTCCCCTGAGGATCCCAGTCACCAAAACTGGTTGGGAATTGTTGTGTAACTACATTGGGTCAGTACAGCTTTTTTTTTTGGCATAAAAACGTTTATTTTATTCAAAGAGGGTTCAGTGGGCAACATTGATGTCTGTTCAGTAACGGATCTGTGCAAGACAAAACTAGAAATTGTATACAAAGTGGGCGGGGGGGGGGGGGGGGCTTCACAATTAAGTGGATTACCAAGTGGGGTGCATCCAAGTAGAGCCCTGCGCAGGACTTTTTTTTTATCCCAATCCTGCTGAATTTCTGACCATTATCGCCTGCTCCAGCAATCCTGCATGCTCCTGCAAACTATTTTGTCTTAAAAATAGTACCCCCATGCCATTTTATTACCCCCTTGTGCCACTTCATCACCCCCTTGTGCCATTTCATCAGCCCCTTGTGCCATTTCATCGCCCCCTTGTGCCACTTCATCACCCCCTTGTGCCATTTCATCAGCCCCTTGTGCCATTTCATCGCCCCCTTGTGCCATTTCATCGCCACCTTGTGCCATTTCATCAACCCCTTGTTCCATTTCATCACCCCCTTGTTCCATTTCATCACCCACTATGCCATTTCATTAGCCCCCGTGTGCCACTTCATTAGCCCCCTTGTGCCATTTCATTAGCCCCCTTGTGCCATTTCATTAGCCCCCTTGTGCCATTTCATTAGCCCCCTTGTGCCACTTCATTAGCCCCCTTGTGCCATTTCATTAGCACCCTTGTGCCATTTCATTAGCCCCCTTGTGCCATTTCATCACCCCCTTGTGCCATTTTATCACCCCTTGTGCCATTTCATCACCCCCTTGTGCCATTTTATCACCCCTTGTTCCATTTCATCACCCACTATGCCATTTCATTAGCCCCCTTGTGCCATTTCATTAGCCCCCTTGTGCCATTTCATCACCCCCTTGTGCCATTTCATTACCCACTGTGCCATTTCATCACCCACTATGCCATTTCATCACCCCCTTGTGCCATTTCATTACCCACTATGCCATTTCATCACCCACTATGGCATTTCATTAGCCCCCTTGTGCCTTTTCATTAGCCCCCTTGTGCCATTTCATTAGCCCCCTTGTGCCATTTCATTAGCCCCCTTGTGCCATTTCATTACCCACTATGCCATTTCATTACCCACTATGCCATTTCATCACCCACTATGCTATTTCATTAGCCCCCTTGTGCCATTTCATTAGCCCCCTTGTGCCATTTTATTAGCCCCCTTGTGCCATTTCATTAGCCCCCCTTGTGCCATTTCATCACCCCCTTGTGCCATTTTATCACCCCTTGTGCCATTTCATCACCCCCTTTTGCCATTTCCTTAGCCCCTTCTGCCATTTCATCACCCCTTGTGGCATTTCAGAGGTTTATGGGACTTTACAGGATTTTGCAGGATCTGCTGTATGTTCTGTTACCGCGCTTCTGCAACAACCTCTTTACCGCCCGCAAGTTTTTTTTATTGGGTACTGCAGGATCCCAATCCTAAAGTAGTGCTCTACAACCAAGTGTCCAAGACACAGGAAGACCCCTACTACAAGAAAAGAAGGACATCTATAAATTAATGCACACCCAAACAGGTATAAAAATAAAATATTTATTGAAAAACACATTTAAGAACACTTAAAAACTATTAGTTAAGCAACGTTACAAACAGATGGTGCAAGAAGCACATGAATATATATAGGCTGTATAGGCTAACACTAAATGAAAATAGCAAATGATATACAGTAAATTGCACTATGAGCCCCCTTATAAGATGAACCCATTGGAAGTACCGAGGTTCCAAAATAATGCACTATATGAAACAATAATATATTGTTCATATACAAAATTACTCCGGTCTCAGGTTTTCCCAGGTTGCAGTGCGTCCGAGACATGACATCACTAGTCAAGTGTGCAAGGTTGCAGTGCGGCCGAGACATGACATCTCTAGTCAAGTGTGCAAAGGGAGCCTGTCCTGCTTCAATGGGTGAAGCAACCGCTGGGTGGGAGGGAGATCATTCTAATTGTAATTTTGCAACAGTAGGAGGCACCCTGGTTAGAAAACACTGGTCTTTTGAATGGAATGCAGCTCATTTTTGTTTCAAAGGGTGGGGTGGTTGATGTGTGCGAGGGAGGAAAGTGACCTCACACTTACATACAAGGAACTATGGGACATGTAGTTTGAGAGAACAAACTCCAACAGGAAATACCCAGTTCACAAAAAGATAGCCACAAAGTTATGGTAATCACACATCCATTTAGCCCCAAGACAAGCACAGCTCCTTCCTAAGCATGTCCATTACTGTCTGGCAGGTACATACTAAAATCACCTTATGGTGGAATCTCCTTTAACCCCTTTATGCAAAATCAGGTACATGTACCGAATCACCACGTACATGTACCTGATAACTTTAAACTGTCACAGCGCTGCCGGGCACTTTGACAGTTTATTGAGCTTGGCTGTGCTTCACAGTCGGGCCTCCCTGAAGCCGGGAAGGGATGAAGCGCAGTGGTCCCCAGCCGGCGATCGCTGCTATTGGTCCGTCAGTACAGACAGACCAATAGCAGAGATCTGGCAGGGATTATGTGTATATTAGTAAATAAAAATAATAATAATTTTTTAAAGTGAAAACAATATAAAAAGTGAAAACAATAAAAGAATGTGAACAAAGTAAAATAAAAACATTTTGAAAAATAAAAGAAATGTGAAAATAATAAAAAAAATTATAAAATAAATTATATATGTATAATACCCGCCCAAAAGTAGTCCCCCCCAAATACAACAACATCTCCCGCAAAAAAGGAGTCCTCACACAATTGCGTCAGTGAAAAAATAAAAAAGTTACAGCTCACAGAATACGGCGATGATGATTTTTTTTGTCATAAATGAACTAAAATATTTTTTTAAAAAGTATATAAATTTGGTATCGCCTTAATCGTATCAACCTCCAGTGTAACGTTAACATGTCATTCATACCGCATGACGAACGACCTAAAAAAATAATAAAAGACAACCACAGAATTTTTTTTATGCATACCACCTCATAAAAAAATGATCAGAGTGTCACATGTACCCCAAAATGGTACCAATGAAAGCGTCAACTTGTCCCTCAAAATATTTTTGCACCCCAAGGCCCCTGTAATTTTACATGATGCCAACAAAATATATTAAACTAAAAGGATGCCCCAAAATCCACACAGCACACCTTCATGGTCTGAGGCCTGTGTGAGAGACACGTAGCACACAAAGGCCACATATGGGATATTTCTAAGTACATCAGAATTTGGGGAATAAATCTTGAGTTGTATTTCTTTGTCACCACCTACTGTGTTACAGAAAAAAAATGGATTAAAATGAAAAATCTGCAAAAAAAATTAAATTGAAAAATTCCCCTTCCACTTTGCTTTTATTTCTGAGAAACTCCTAAAGGGTTAATATACTTCTTTAATGTCATTCTGACTACTTTAAGGGGTGCAGTTTATAAAATAGAGTGATTTATGGGGGGTATCCAACATACAGGCCCCTCAATTCCACTTCAGAACTGAACTGGTCCCTGAAAAATCAGATTTTGCAATTTTCTTGAAAATCTGAAAAATTGCTACTAAACTTATAAACCCTCTAACATTCTAAAAAAGTAAAAGAATGTTTATCAAATAATGGGAACATAAAGTAGACATATTGTAGACATGAATGAATCATTAATTTGGTGCGGCATAGCTATTTTTGTACGGGCAGAAAATGTAAAATCTAGAAAAATGCAAATTAAAATGTTTTTTTGTTTTTTTGATTTTTTTTTTGCAGAATTTTTTTTTATACATAAAATGTTAAATATATCAATCAAAATTTACCACTAATGTAAAGTACAATATGTCACAAAAAAAAATATCTCAGAATCGCTTTCATAAGTGAAAGAGTTTCAAAGTTATTAGCAAATAAGTGGACACATGTCAAATTTAGAAAATTTGCCTTGGTCATTAAATGGGCGCTGTCAGATACAAAAACTTTTGATATGTTGTAAAGCATGTATAACCAATAGGTTTTGCAATTGCTTTCATTAGAAAATTTTCAGTATTTCATAGTGAAAAAGCCAGTCAAACAACTGCCTCCCCCCCCCTGCCTGCTTGGACACATACTAGTCCTGTTGTGTCCATGCGTCATCACCTATGTCATGGACACACTTCCTTGATTGACAGTTGTGAGCGCAGGGCTCAGAGCTGGAGGAAAAATCCTCCCACTGTCAGCTTGTGTCCCCCTACTGTCAGTGAGGACAGGCTGGGAGTTGTAGTTTTGCTAATGCTAGGGAAGATGTGAGCAGACATCATACTGAGGGAGGGGGCGGAGACCTGCACAGTCAGTGAGGCCACGCCGCCTCCCTTTGAGAGGAATTTAGACTAATGAGCTAAATTAAAAGTGTAATAAAAAAATAAATAAAGGTGCTAGACACATAAAAATTAGATGTACTAATCAGGATTAGGTACTGAGTGATATATAAAAAACTTTTTTTTGTTGTTGAATCTGACGGGTACGCTTTAAGGTCAAAACAGGCTATTGAGTAAAGGGGTTAAAGGGGTATTCCAGGAAAAAACTTTTTTTTTTTTATATATATATATATATCAACCGGCTCCAGAAAGTTAAACAGATTTGTATATTACTTCTATTAAAAAATCTTAATCCTTCCAATAATGATCAACTGCTGAAGTTGAGTTGTTTTTTTCTGTCTGGCAATAGTGCTCTCTGCTGACATCTCTGCTTGTCTTAGGAACTGCACAGAGTAGAAGAGGTTTGCTTTGGGGATCTGCTTCTAAACTGGGCGGTTCCCGAAACAGGTGTCATCAGAGAGTACTTAGACAGAAAAGAACAACTCAACTTCAGAAGCTCATAAGTACTTAAAAGATTAAGATTTTTTAATAGAAGTCATTTACAAATCTGTTTAACTTTCTGGAGCCAGTTGATATATATATATATATATACATATATATATATATATATATATATATATATATATATATATATATAAGTTTTTTTCCTGGATAACCCCACCGATCAAAGGATCAGAAAAAGTGTAGCCATCAATAATCAAATGAAATCAAGCTCTTATAGTGCGGTAAGGTCATGTTGATTAACCTCTTAAGGACCCAGGACGTATGGGTACGTCCTGGGTCCCGGCCCTGCGATATAACGCGGGGTCACATGGTGACCCCGCATCATATCGCAGCGGGCCCGGCGTCATAGTGAAGCCAGGACCCGCTGCTAATAGCACACGGCACTGATCGCGGTGCCCCGCGCTATTAACCCTTTAGCCGCGCACTCAAAGCTGAGCCGCGCGGCTAAAAACTAAAGTAAAAGTGCCCGGTTAGCTCAGGGAGCTGTTCGGGATCGTGCGCAGTATAATCGCAGCATCCCGAACAGCTGTAGCACCGGAGGAGGTCTTCTTACCTTCTCCTGTGCTGTTCGATCGCCGAATGAATGCTTCAAGCCTGAAATCCAGGCTTGAGCAATCAATCGCCGAATACACTGATTGATCCATTCCTATGGAGATGCATCAATCAGTGGTAAAGATCAGTTAATGCAATGTTATAGCCCCCCCTATAGGAGCTATAATATTGCATAAGAAAAGTGTAAAAAAATCATTAACCCTTTCAATTATCCCTTCCCCTAATAAAAGTTTGAATCACCTGGCATTTCCAAGAATAAAAAAAAACACAGTGTAAATAAAAATAAACATAAACATATGTGATATCGCTGCGTGCGGAAATGTCCGAATTATAAAAATATACCGCTTTTTAAACCGCACGTTCAATGGCGTACGCGCAAAAAAATTCCAAAGTCCAAAATTGCGCATTTTGGATCACTTTTTATACCACAAGTGAATAAAAAGTGATCAAAAAGTCTGATCAGAACAAAAATGGTACCGATAAAAACTTCAGATCATGGCGCAAAAAATGAGTCCTCATAGCGCCCTGAACACAGAAAAATAAAAAAGTTATAGGGGTCAGAATATGACCATTTTAAACAAATAAATTTTCCTGCATGTATTCATGATTTTTTTTTTAAGTAATACAAAATCAAACCTATATAAGTAGGGGATCATTTTAACCGTATGGACCTACAGAATAAAGATAAGGTGTCATTTTTGCCGAAAAATGTACTGCGTAAAAACGGAAGCCCCCAAAACTTACAAAATAGTGTTTTTTCATCAATTTTGTCGCACATTGATTTTTTTTCCCGTTTCACTGTAGATTTTTGGGGGAAATGACTAATGTCATTACAAAGTAGAATTAGTGATGCAAAAAATAAGCCATAATATAGAATTTTAGGTGAAAATTTTAAAGAGTTATGATTTTTTAAAGTTAAGGAGGAAAAATTCAAAATGAAAAAAACGAAAAAGCCCGGGTATAGAGATGAGCGAATTTACAGTAAATTCGATTTGTCACGAACTTCTCGGCTCGGCAGTTGATGACTTATCCTGCATAAATTAGTTCAGCTTTCAGGTGCTCCGGTGGTCTGGAAAAGGTGGATACAGTCCTAGGAAAGAGTCTCCTAGGACTGTATCCACCTTTTCCAGCCCACGGGAGCACCGGAAAAGTCAGGAAAAGTCATCAACTGCCGAGCCGAGAAGTTCGTGACAAATCGAATTTACTGTAAATTCGCTCATCTCTACCCAGGTCCTTAAGGGGTTAAAGCCAGTTTTTTCCTAACAGTGTGTCTCCAGCTGTTGCAAAACTACAACTCTCAGCAAGCCCGGGAGTAATGTTGGGAGTTGTAGTTTTGCAACAGCTGGGGTCACCCTGTTAGGGAAAACACTGGATTAAGTCAAAGATGCTGAATAAATTGCACTTACCAGATAGTTTTGCACGATGGTTGCAACCCAAATGAGAGCCATGGACCAATGAATGGGGTCAGGAACCTCTTATCCTACCGATCTCTGTGCCCAGACAGGCAATTGTGCAGGAAACATCAGTCGCCCGATAGTGACGCCAAAAAAAAATCCCGCTGTGTGAACATAGCCTCAGAGGTCAATATAAAGAATTGGCATATAAGCAACAACATTGAATAGACCTCATAATTTCTGCGTGCGGTAAACGTGGTTCCATCACCCAAGGAATATTTGAATACTACTAAAAGTATCGCATTGGGATTTATAAACTACATAAACATTGATCCAGTCTAATCACCGCCATAAATCAGAAAGATCATTGTGAGTGCAGAGGCGCGGATCAATAGGTGACACTAAGAGTCTGAAGGGCGACCTTACTATGGAAATATATTGGTTTTTAGGGTCAGGTCCTGTTTGGGGATTGGAGGCCATTAATAATCAATAAGAACACTTTCCAATTTCCCAGATAACAATCGCAATTTATTCTCATGCACTTTGGGATCGGTACAGAACATTACTTTAATTTATGGCATTCAATATGTCAAGCGGGAAAAACCCCTTTAAGGAGTTGTCTAGGGTTAGAAAAAACCCATCTCTGCTTTATTCCGGTGCAATCGCCTGTACATATGTTGTTGCTAGTATTGGTTTCTTTAAAGGGGTACTCCCGTGGAAAACTTTATTTTTTTTTTTTAATTAACTGGTGCCAGAAAGTTAAACAGATTTGTAAATTACTTCTATTAAAAAATCTTAATCCTTCCAGTACTTTTTAGGGTCTGTATACTACAGAGGAAATGGTTTTCTTTTTGGAACACAGAGCTCTCTCTGCTGACATCATGAGCACAGTGCTCTCTGCTGACATCTCTGTCCATTTTAGGAACTGTCCAGAGCAGCATATGTTTGCCATGGGGATTTTCTTCAGCTCTGGACAGTTCCTAAAATGGACAGAGATGTCAGCAGAGAGCACTGTGGTTGTGATGTCAGCAGAGAGCTCTGTGTTCCAAAAAGAAAACAATTTCCTCTGTAGTATTCAGCAGCTAAAAGGTACTGGAAGATTTTTTTAATAGAAGTCATTTAAAAATCTGTTTAACTTTCTGCCACCAGTTGATTTAAAAAAAAAAGTTTTCCATGGGAGTACCCTTTTAAAGAAGCTCACTCACCTTCTCTAGTCCTGCAATGCCATCTGTTTCATTCCAGCACAGCTGCATTTATGTGTTTCATTACTGTTACTGGGTCATGTGATCACCAGTAGAGATGAGCAAGCTTTTCAAAAGTTCGGCTCTCCGGACTCGCTGAACTCTTGAAAAGTGGTTGGTTTGCGCCAAACGTTTCACCGCGAACCGGCAATTTGTGCAGCGCATATTTAACCATATTACATGGTATGGATACGTCTTAGCGATCTCCTTCTCTACTCGATGCGCTGCAGGAGATTCCGGCGGAACCCAGCTCTCAATCACAGCCGGGGTCCCACCGCAGCTGCCGGGGCCGCGATCATGCCGGTCCCGGCAGCATTAACCCCATAGATGCCGTGATCAATCCTGATCACGGCATCTATGGAGTTGACAGGGGGAGGGTGCTCCCCCTGTTCACCAACGGCGCCGCCGCGATATGATCGCGGGTCACCGTTGGTTGCTATGGCAACAGGAGGTCAGATGATGACCTCCTGTCTGCCTGCTATGGAAGCCTGTGAGATCCAGCCAGAGGCTGTAGTGCCTGCAGCTCATCAGGTCATACTGTGCTGCAGAACAAATTTATTACAGCATAGTAAAACCTGTAAAAAGTGAAAAAAATAATAATAAAAAGTTCTTCAATAAAAGTATGAAGTGTAAAATAAAATAAAATAATAAATGCCCCTTTCCCAATAAAAGCCCTGTATTCATAAAAACAAAAATAACACAAATCATATACATGCTAGGTATTGCCACGTCCGTAATGACGTGTACTATAAAGCTATAATGTAAATTATCCTGCAAGGCGAACGCCGTAAAAAAAAAAAAACGCTAAATTTGCCAATTTTGGTCCAAATTGTGGAATAAAAAAGATCAAAAGGTAGCATGTATCGCAACAAATGATACCAATAAATAGTACAGCTTGTACTGCAAAAAAAAATAGGCCTGACTCAATAAAAAAGTTACCTCTGTCAGAAAATGATAACACAGAAAAGGGAGAAAAAGAGTTTTGCTCAGAAAAGAAAAAACAACATAAAAAGTTTTTCACAAAAAATGCTGCATGTGTCAACAAAAATGCACCACTTATATAAAGTACAATATGTCAGGAAAAAACTATCTCAGAATCTCAGAATCGCTCCGCTCAGAAAAAGCCTTCTAAAGTTATTACCATTTAAAGAGATACATGTCAAATTAAAGAAAAAAAGGTTTGTCATTAAGGGGTTAAGGGTCGTAGCGGATCAAAAGTTGTTTCTTGCTGGGCTGAGCGCCATGCGTCAGTCCAGCAGGAAATGGGTTAATTAGCGCTGCTGAGTATGAATTCTGTAAGCAGTACAGCATTTGCTGTATACAGTAGAAGATCACTTACCAACCTTCGCCTTGGTCCGTCGTTCTTCTTCTGTAGCCCCGCCTGTAATGATGATGTCATCAGAGGCGGGTCTACAGAAGACCGACAGACCAAGATGAAGGTTGGTAAGTATAGGTTTTTAGTAGAGATGAGCGAACTTACAGTAAATTCGATTCGTCACGAACTTCTCGGCTCGGCAGTTGATGACTTTTCCTGCATAAATTAGTTCAGCTTTCCGGTGCTCCCGTGGGCTGAAAAAGGTGGATACAGTCCTAGGAGACTCTTTCCTAGGAATGTATCCACCTTTTCCAGCCCACCGGAGCACCTGAAGGCTGAACTAATTTTACGCAGGATAAGTCATCAACTGCCGAGCCGAGAAGTTCGTGACGAATCGAATTTACTGTAAGTTCGCTCATCTCTAGTTTTTAGCATGCCTTTTTTGTTTTTAGAGGGTATGTTAAAGCAGGGAGTCTCTAACCCCCATTATTTCCAGACAGCCAAAGGAATGATGGGAGTACTAGTTTAGCAACAGTGAGCCTCAAGCTAAACCGGATGCTCGCTGTTGCTTAACTACAACTCCTATCATTTCCAGACAGCCTTTGGCTGTCTTGGAATAATGGTGGTTGTAGTTTAACAACAGCTGGAGGCTTCTTGTTTGGAACACACTGCTTTTTTCTTCTCATTTTAGATCTACGTATGCAGAGGACTATGTCGGATTAGTTGGACTAGAGCAATGGTCTCCAAACTGCGGCCCTCCAGATGTTGCAAAACTACAACTCCCAGCATGCCCGGACAGCCAACGGCTGTCCGGGCATGCTGGGAGTTGTAGTTTTGCAACATCTGGAGGGCCGCAGTTTGGAGACCACTGGACTAGGGTGATGACCAGCGTTTTTTTTTTTTTTTTTTATTTAAATAAAATGGTAACGAGGGCTTGTGGGGGATTGTTTTTTGTAATAAAAATTTTAAAACTTGTGCTTTTTAAAATTGATTTTACGGACTTAGTCGTGGAAGCTGTCTCAGACGGAATCCATTGCTAAGCAGGGGCTTAGGGTTATCCCCAAAAATTGCTAGCACTGACCCCCAGTTATTACTCCGACACCCCCCTGCCACCGGAATAGCCAGTACCAACAACTCTAATTGCCGGTTTGACCATAGAAAATCAATGTTTAATGTGTCAGAAGAAGTGGCGAGTCCTGGGTCAGCTGTGATTATGGCAATATTTCTTCTATGAAAAGGAAAAAACGCATTAAAACTGCCCATAGTGTGAATTGACACCAACCCACTTATAAGTCCCAGCAGGTTTTTGGTTGGTGGAGTCTAGCCAGGTGTTTATTGTTTGTCTCATTGGGTGAAATAGTAAACTCAATATAGCCAGTACTTGTCTATTTTGTTGGGATTAGCCACTGTTTTCCAGCCGGGGTGCCTCCAGCTATTGCAAAACTACAACTTCCAGGCATGCTGGGAGTTGTAGATTTGCAAGATCAGGAGGCACCCCGGCTGGGAAACACTGATCTAATGTGTATGGGGGCCTCCTGAGAATGGTCTGATAGATATCAAACACCTTTTTGTTTTTAGGCAAACAAACTCTCTGACCTGAGAATTCCTCATTCAGAACACATGCACATTAACCCCTTAAGGACCGGGGTTTTTTCCGTTTTTTGCATTTTCGTTTTTTGCTCCTTGCCTTCAAAAAATCATAACTCTTTCAATTTTGCACCTAAAAATCCATATGATTGCTTATTTTTTGCGCCACCAATTCTACTTTGTAATGATGTCAGTCATTTTGCCCAAAAATCTACGGTGAAACGAAAAAAAAAATCATTGTGCGACAAAATTGGAAAATAAAAAAAAACGCAGTTTTGTAACTTTTGGGGGCTTCCGTTTCTACGCAGTGCATATTTTGGTAAAAATGACACCTTCTCTTTATTCTGTAGGTCCATACGGTTAAAATGATACCCTACTTATATAGGTTTGATTTTGTCGTACTTCTGGAAAAAATCATAACTACATGCAGGAAAATTAATACGTTTAAAATTGTCATCTTCTGACCCCTATAACTTTTTAATTTTTCCGTGTATGGGGCGGTATGAGGGCTCATTTTTGCGCCGTGATCTGAAGTTTTTAAATGTACCATTTTTGCATTGATAGTACTTATTGATCAAAAATGCACTATTTTGGACTTTGGAATTTTTTTGCGCTCACGCCATAGACCGAGCGGTTTAATTAACGATATATTTTTATAATTCGGACATTTCTGCACGCGGTGATACCACATATGTTTATTTTTATTTACACTTTTTTTTTTATTGGAAAAGGGGGTTGATTCAAACTTTTAATAGGGGAGGAGTTAAATGATCTTTATTCACTTTTTTTTACTTTTTTTTTGCCGTGTTATAGGTCCCATAGGGACCTATAACACTGCACACACTGATCATTGTTATCCCATAGGGACCTATAACACTGCACACACTGATCATTGTTATCCCATAGGGACCTATAACACTGCACACACTGATCTTCTATGCTGATCACTGGTTTCTCATAGGAAACCAGTGATCGATGATTCTGCCGCATGACTGCTCATGCCTGGATCTCAGGTACTGAGCAGTCATTCGGCGATCGGACAGCATGGAGGCAGGTAGGGCCCCTCCCGCTGTCTTGTAAGCTGTTCGGGATGCAGCGATTTTGCCGTGGCTATCCCGAACAGCCCACTGAGTTAACCGGCAGCTTTTACTTTCACTTTTAGCCGCTCAGCTCTGAGCGCGCCGCTAAAGGGTTAATAGCGCGCGGCGCCACAATCGGCGCTGCGCGCTATTAGCGGCGGGTCCCGGCTTCACTATGACGCGGGGCCCGCCGTGATATGATGCGGGTTTACCGTGTAACCCCGCGTTATATCACTGGAGCAGGACCAAGGACGTACCTGTACGTCCTTGGTCCTTAAGGGGTTAAAGGGGTTATCCGGGAATAGAAAACCAGAGCTAATTTATTTCAAAAACAACTCCACGTCTCTCCCCAGGTTGTGTGTGGTATTACAACTTGGCTCCATTCACCTCAACGGAACTGAGCTACAGAACCACACCCAACCTGGAGACAGACAGGGAGTGGTTTTTGAAAAAAAATTTCATCTGTTTTTCTATTCCTGGATAATCCCTTTAAGCAGTGTGGGCAATCGGTAGAGATATCTGTCTGCTAAGCGTTTCACCGACAACTATCCAATATGTATGGCCTGCTTTAATGAAAAAGTAGTCATGAATGCAGTGTTATGAACAGAAAAAGGGATTTTTAGCAAGAAAAAAAATAATAAAACACACACACACATATACATACATACATATACATATATATATATATATATATATATATATATATATATATACCATAGCTATTGTTAACAAACTATTTATGCCCCCCCCCCCCCAAAAAAAAAAGAAAGAAAAATGTTTTTTTGTGGGTTTTTTTCTCCCCACCTTCTAAAAATCATAGCTCTTTTATGTTTCAAACCATAGACACATATGAGGGATGGATTGCGAGACCAATTGTACTTTGTTATGGTATCACTCATTTTACCATAAAATGTATGGCAAACATAAAAAAATATTATTTGTTTTGAAAAGGTGAGGAAATTTTGGAGGGTTTTGTTTTCACACTGTAGACTTTACGGTAAAAATAACATATTTTCTTTATTCTGTGGGTCAATACTATTAAAATGATAACCATATTTACATGTTTTTCTATTATTGTACTCAAACTCAAACTTTTTCCACAATATACCGTATATACTCGAGTATAAGCCGACCCGAGTATAAGCCGAGACCCCTAATTTCAACCCAAAATCCCAGGAAAAGTTATTGACTCGAGTATAAGCCTAGGGTGGGAAATACCTCATCCCCCCCTGTCATCATCCAGACCCGTCATTAACATCCTCATCATCCCCTTGTCATCATCCCACACATCCCCCCTTCATCATCCCCTTGTCATCATCCCACACATCCCCTTATCATCCCACACATCCCCCCTTCATCATCCCCTTGTCATCATCCCACACATCCCCTTATCATCCCACACATCCCCCCTTCATCATCCCCTTGTCATCATCCCACACATCCCCCCTTCATCATCCCCTTGTCATCATCCCACACATCCCCTTATCCCACACATCCCCCCTTCATCATCCCCTTGTCATCATCCCACACATCCCCCCTTCATCATCCCCTTATCATCCCACACATCCCCCCTTCATCATCCCCTTGTCATCATCCCACACATCCCCTTATCATCCCACACATCCCCCCTTCATCATCCCCTTGTCATCATCCCACACATCCCCTTATCATCCCACACATCCCCCCTTCATCATCCCCTTGTAATCATCCCACACCCCCCCCTTCATCATCCCCACCCCCCTTCATCATCCCCACACCCCCCCCCCTTCATCATCCTCTTCTCATCATTCGCCCTCAGTGGTCTTCAACCTGCGGACCTCCAGAGGTTTCAAAACTACAACTCCCAGCAAGCCCGGGCAGCCATCGGCTGTCCGGGCTTGCTGGGAGTTGTAGTTTTGAAACCTCCGGAGGTCCGCAGGTTGAAGACCACTGCGGCCTTCAACATGCGGACCTCCAGAGGTTTCAAAACTACAACTCCCAGCAAGCCCGGGCAGCCATCGGCTGTCCGGGCTTGCTGGGAGTTGTAGTTTTGAAACCTCCGGAGGTCCGCAGGTTGAAGACCACTGCGGCCTTCAACATCATCCAGCCCCCTCTCACCCCCTTTAGTTCTGAGTACTCACCTCCGCTCGGCGCTGGTCCGGTCCTGCAGGGCTGTCCGGTAAGGAGGTGGTCCGGTGAGGAGGTGGTCCGGGCTGCTATCTTCACCGGGGGCGCCTCTTCTCCGCGCTTCCGGCCCGGAATAGAGCCGTTGCCTTGACAACGACGCATCTGCGTCGTTGTCAAGGCAACGTGACTATTCTGAGGCCGGGCCCGAAGCGCTTAGAAGAGGCGCCCCCGGTGAAGATAGCAGCCCGGACCACCTCCTCACCGGACCACCTCCTTACCGGACAGCCCTGCAGGACCGGACCAGCGCCGAGCGGAGGTGAGTACTCAGAACTAAAGGGGGTGAGAGGGGGCTGGATGATGTTGAAGGCCGCAGTGGTCTTCAACCTGCGGACCTCCGGAGGTTTCAAAACTACAACTCCCAGCAAGCCCGGACAGCCGATGGCTGCCCTGGCTTGCTGGGAGTTGTAGTTTTGAAACCTCTGGAAGTCCGCAGGTTGAAGACCACTGCGGGTGGGGGAGTTCACTCGAGTATAAGCCGAGGGGGGTGTTTTCAGCACGAAAAATCGTGCTGAAAAACTCGGCTTATACTCGAGTATATACGGTAAGTATGTTTAAAACATTTTACGCTTTTTGGGGTAAAATGGGAAAAAGCTTTATACTTTTATTAGGGATGGGGATTTACACTTTTTATGTCCCCATAAGGGACTATTTATAGCATTAATTTGATTGCTAATACTATTCAGTGTATATACATAGCACAGATCAGTATTATCAGCGATCTTCTTCTATGGTCTGCTCGATGTCAGACCAGAGAAGAAGACCCGGGAGCGCAGTGGAGGCAGGTGAAGGGACCCCCGGCTGCCATTCTGGATGATCGGACCGCCTGTGGCACGGCCGCACCATCCATCAGAACACCCCCATTGCTGCAGATGCCGTGATCTGTATTGATGTCCGCCATTACTCTGCTGATAGCATCTAGGACTTGCCTTGCATGATGCAAGCACTGGTTCGGTCCCACCACATCAGGATGTACATTTACGTCCATTGTCCTTAACCCCTTAACGACCACGGACGTAAATGTACGTCCTGGTTTGGCGGTACTTCGCGCACCAGGATGTACATTTACGTCCTGTGTGTGACCGCGAGCATCGGAACAGTGCTCCCGTCATACCCGGCAGGTTCCGGCTGCTAGCAGCAGCCGGGGACCCGCCGGTAATGGCCGGCATCTGCGATCGCGCGGATGTCTGCCATTAACCCCTTAGATGCTGTGATCAATACAGATCACGGCATCTGCGGCAGTGCGCTACTTTGAATGGATGATCGGCACCTGGCTCCGGCCGTCTCCCGGGGTCTGCTGCTTTGGTCTGGGATCGAGCAGACCAGAGCAGAAGATGACCGATAATACTGATCAGTGCTATGTCCTATGCATAGCACTGAACAGTATTAGCAATCAAAGGATTGCTATAGATAAAAAGTGTAAAAAAAAAGAAAGTTGAAAAATGTAACAATAAAAAGTAAAAAAAAGTGAAAAATCCCCTCCCCCAATAAAAATGAAAATTGTCAGTTTTTCCCCATTTTACCCCCAAAATGAAAAAGTTATAGGTGGTCAAAATAGGGCGATTTTAGATTACTGATTTTGTACAAAAAGTTTTTGATTTTTTTTTAAGCGGTACAAAAATATAAAAGTATCTAGCCATGGGTATCATTTTAATCGTACTGACCCACAAAATAAAGAACACATGTCATTTTTACCGTAAAGTGTACAGTGTGAAAATAAAACCCTCCAAAATGTGCAACATTGTGGTTTTCATTTAAATTCACTCCCTAAAATGTTTTTATTATATGGGTCTTTAGATGAAAATATAAAGGAGTTATGGATTTTAGAAGGCAAGGAGGTAAAAACAAAAATGCAAAAATAAAATGTAAAAAAAAACTGTTCCGAACGCTGGAGCCAGCGCCGGGAGCTCGTGATGTCATAGCCCCACCCCCCTCATGATGTCATAGCCCCACCCCTCAATGCAAGTCTATGGGAGGGGGTGCGATGGCTGTCACGCCCCCTCCCATAGACTTGCATTGACGGGGCGGGGCTATGACATCACGAGCTCCCAGTGCCGGCTCCAGCGTTTGAAACAGTTTGTTCCAAACGCTGAGCAGCGGAGTACCCCTTTAAGGGGATAATGACAACCCCCTCCAAAAAAAATTCTGTTTTCTTAAAACTAGATATATTTCCCAGTAATCTGCTGCCATCTACTTCAGAACGCCCTTCTTCTTTCTCAATCTTCCAGCTGTAGTCAGACAAACCAAACATCCAGAGTAAGGAACAGAAATAACTGTGGATGAAGGATTCACATGACAAGACACAACGTGTACTGAGGCACATAATATGTAATGCAAAAAAAAAAAGATATAATCCATTATGCCACCAGCGATCCATTTACCCGATATCAGATCTAGTTAGCGGCTTTTATAGACTCCATGATAAACATCTGAAACAACCCGAGGGTCCTATGTAGGAACAGAAATTCACTAAGTGGCCGATACCGTTTGCATTTCATCTAGTGAATGAGGCAGGTGGAGCGCGGTTAATGTTATCCTATGATAAAGAATCCATGAACGGTGAGAAATCAGTCTAGAACTACAAGGAACAATCTTGTCAATGATCTCAAGGCAGCTGGGACTATAGTCCCCAAGGAAACAATTGGTAACAGACTACACTGTGAAGGACTGAAATCCTGCACTGCCCACAAGGTCCCCCTGCTCAAGAAAGCTCATGTACAGACCCGTCTGAAGTTTCTCTTCTGAATGATTCGAAAGAGAACTGGCTGAGAGTTTGGTATCAACTCAACTTTCCATGCTGCCTATGACCTGAAGAACACCATCCCCACTGTCAAACATAGGACAACTTTATTGCATTAAAGGGACGATGACTGTCAAATCCTGGGTAAGAAACTTCTTCCCATCAGCCAAGGCATTGTGTCATGGATGGGTATTCCAGCATGACAATGACCCAAAACACACAGCCAGGGAAACAAAGGTGTAGTTCTAGAAGAAGCACATTTAGTTCCTGGAGTGGCCTAGTCAGTTCCCAGGCCTTAAAGGGGCACTCAAATGTTTTCAAATAAAATGTTTTAAAATAAAATTGTGCCAGAAAGGCAAATCCCCATAGAAAACCTCTTCAGCTCTACAAAACTTCCTCTGTAACATACAGCAGCTGATAAATACTGGAAGGATTAAGAGTTTTAAATAGAAGTAATTTACAAATCTGTATAACTTTCTGCCACCAGTTGGTTGTGAAAACTTTTTTTTTCCCCCCACCGGGGTACCCCTTGAAGCCCATAGAGAATCTGTATAGGGAGCTGAAGGTTGTAGTTGTCAAATGTTCGCCTCAGAACCTTAAAGCGTACCTGTCATAGTGCAGAAAAAAAAAAGTGATATGTTACTCAGTACCTAATCCTGATCCTGTACATATAATTATGTGTCTAGGACCTATATATCCCTAACAAATAGCATGTATATGTTACTCAATTGCTTCTTGTCTTATGAGCACGGCAACTTGCACATCGCAGTGTGTCTGCTCGTAGCGGCGTGTTGCCACTCCGAGCAGGCACCTGTAAAAGCAGCATACAGCAATCCTTCAGCTGCGGATCCGCAGAGTAATACTAACTAATAGGTCACCCTTAGGTAACCCAAAAAAAAAACTGATTTCCCAGTTATCAAAATGATTTTAAAAGTGCAATCTTTATTTGATATTTCTGCACATTATGCTTATTTAAAATTCACGTTTGCCATAATGTCCCAATTGTGAAGATCAATATTCAATGTATGTGACTATTAGACAATGTAAGGTGCCTGTAGAAACACCCATATGTCTTTCATACTAGGACAATGGCGGTATGTTAAATACTAAACAGCCCCCCTCAACATGTTTCACTACCGAAGTAGCGTTGTCAAGAGGCAGATGGGCACTGGTTGAAAAAAGCCGTGCTGGGGGTTCTTATAACCTCCCATCATGAGGTCACAGGAAATAGAACAGAAGGAATAGTCCAATACACTTCACATGCTTTATAATTGACAGGTGGATAGGCCGATAGGGGCCATGATCCCATTGCACCTATCCAGCCTTTAGATACATCAGACCAATGATTGGAAGTTTTCCTGACTGACAGCTCATTCAGTCAATTGAATACAGTCAGGCTTAATAAGTGACAGCTCAAGTCACCAATGAGCCTTGACCGGCAAATGTGACGTTGTGCGCGAAGTTCCGATGCGCACACTGATAGAGCCGGCTCCGATCGCTGGGAGATGTGCGCAAGCGCTGTCCTCTGACGCCCGCTCGCGCACTTCCGGCTTATTTCCTCCAGTGGAAAAGCCATCATCCTGGTGCCCTAAAGAAGGGGATACCAGTGGGGCAATATTTGAGAGTGAAGCGCAATTGTTCATCAAATGAAACCTTCCTGGAGGAGAGCAAACTCCTGTACCAACGATTCCTTGCAAGAGGGTATCCGAAGAAGGCCCTACACAGAGCATTTGCTAGAGCGAGAGACACACCGAGAAGTCAACTCCTGATAAATCATAGCAAAAACCCTTCAACATCCTCCAAAAAAAGTCGTAAGATGCATTGGCACTTACGATAAAAATAATCGTCAGGTAATGGAAGTACTACGCAAGCACTGGCCTATACTGATGGCAGACAAGGATCTAAGGGAGGTGCTCACCCCATACCTGTCTGTGACATACAGACGTGGTAAGAACATCAGAGAATAACTAGTCAAGAGCCATTATTCAGAACCCAAGGGAAGCACATGGTTAAGGTCAAGTATAAGTGGATCGTTCCCTTGTGGAAATTGCTCGTTTTGCCATCTAATTCCGAGAACTAAGGAGTTCATCAACCCTATTGATGAACAGAAATATGTGATCAGGGAATTCATTAACTGCCAAACTACTGGCATTGTCTACGTCGCCCAATGTGGATGTCCTAGGATTTATGTTGGGAAAACTATTCAACAGTTTAGAAGAAGAATTTCCCAACATATTAGTACGATTCGCATGCGAGTAGACACACCGCTGGCGAGACACTCCTAATCCGAACATGGAGGAGAATGGACAACACTTAAATTCTATGGACTAACTAAAACTGAATTGGGTCCAAGATGTGGAAATTTGGATAAGAAGCTTCTCTGTGAAGAAGCCAAATGGATCCATAGGCTTAAGTCCAAGTCTCCTCTGGGACTCAATGAGGGATTTACATTCAGCCCCTTTATATAATTTGTGCTTTGTTTGAGATCCAATGAGGGACCTATGGCCAATCCCCGTCTAATACATGTCCCCCTTTATGACAAAAATAAGGAATCAAAATGATTAATAAATAATAAGAAGAAGATAAAAACAATAAAAAGAACCTGCCATACATAACAATTTTATATACATAATTAATGAATTTTTTCATATATAATTTTTGGAAAACTGCACTATAGCCTTTGAAACCAGTCTAAGGAAAAATACTTGGAACATGATTAGGGATAGATAAATATTGGACCAGTTGTAAGAATATCCAATTTTAATTGTTGACGTAATCCCTCTAAAAATGGGATCAGGGATGGATATCCAAATGGAGTAGCGTGTACAATGGTCCTCCCTTTTAAAAAGTCAACCTATTTGTTTTATTTGAATTGGAAGAAGCAGAGCATTTTTGAAGCATGATACAGTCACATGTTAGAATGACCATCTTCCCTGATTTTAATTGGACATCATGGATGTGGAACAATTGTTGATTGGAATTGGGACAAGAGGGATGACCATCTGTTCCTCTCCCCTTCCCTTTCCTCCTTTTTACTTGCTTTTCTCTTTTCCTTTTTTTCACCCTATCACTCTTCTTCATCCTATATTTACAGTTATATTTACACAACTTTAACTATTCACATTATAGTAGTGAGAGAAAGAATTATCCTCTTCATATAATTATATTTATGTCATAATATTCACCCAATATATTTATTTACACAATATGTTTTCATTTACTACATATGCACTAGTCACTATTCACAACCAAATTGGCAGTTTTTGTCAGAGAATGAAGATTTATCCTTTTTATATAATTAAGTTTTGCATCCATCCAATGTACCATCTATAATCCATCCAAAAATTAGTGCCTGTTCTGTATATCCACACTCAAATAAATGAGAAAGAACCCAGTGTTTATCTAAATAAGGATTTATTGTGAAGCGTTAGGTTCCACCATACTTACCTATTCTCATTATGTTTGTGCAGCTACATTGTACAGACTTCCAACTTGCCCGCCAGTTTAGACGAAGTTCAGGCACTTTAGCACTTCAATTTATAAGTTTCTGCGCATTTCGTCTGCGCACCCCTAACTGAGACTAAGTCCCGCCGCATATCTTTGAGCGCAGCTGGAAGTGCGCGAGCGGCCGTCAGATGACGGCGCTTGCGCACATCTCCCAGCGATCAGAGCCGGTTCTATCAGTGTGCGCATCGGAACTCCACGCACAAAGTCACATTTGCCGGTCAAGGCTCATTGGTGACTTATTATCACTGTCACTTATTAAGCCTGACTGTATTCAATTGACTGAATGAGCTGTCAGTCAGGAAAACTTCCAATCATTGGTCTGATGTATCTAAAGGCTGGATAGGTGCAATGGGATCATGTCCCCTATCGGCCTATCCACCTGTCAATCATAAAGCATGTGAAGTGTGTTGGACTATTTCTTCTGTTCTATTTCCTGTGACCTTATGATGGGAGGTTATAAGAACCCCCAGCACGGCTTTTTTCAACCAGTGCCCATCTGCCTCTTGACAACGCCACTTCGGTAGTGAAACATGTTAAGGGGGGCCGTTTAGATTTTAACATAACGCCATTGTCCTATTATCAAAGATAAATGGGTGTTTCTGCAGGCACCTTACATTGTCTAATAGTCACATACATTGAATATCGATCTTCACAATTGGGACATTATGGCAAATGTGAATTTTAAATAAGCATAATGTGCAGAAATATCAAATAAAGATTGCCCTTTTAAAATAATTTTGATGATTGGGAAATCGTTTTTTTTTTTGGGTTACCTAAGGGTGACCTATTAGTTAGTGGTTCACGTTTCCACCCTCCAATTATCTGTCTCCAATAGTTTTTTTCCGCAGAGTAATATGCGATGGGGATCCGCTCGTGTTAACATACCCTCAAACAGAGTTTTACAAAGATTGTACCTCCAGCTGTTGCAATCCATCATGGGAGTTGTAGTTTAGGAACAGCTGAAGGATGCAGCGGTGATCTCCTATACTGGTTACCAACACATTTTACGGCCGGTATTCAGTATACTGCAGAATACAGAGTAGTCTGAGCCTGTCTGCATAAAGACAGATGACCCCTAGTGAGGGCTATTTTCATTTTTTAGTAAAAAAAATGTTTTTGAAATAAATGTATATTTAAAGAAGTCATCTTATCAGTAGTACTACAAAATATAAAAAGTTTTTCATAATGACAGTGCCTCTTTATAGTATGCCTGTCTTTGCAAAAAGCTTTTTATATAATTTAGATCAGGGGTCCTCAAACTTTTTAAACGGGGGGCCAGTTCACGGTCCCTCAGACCATTGGAGGGCCGGACTATAGATAACAAAACATGAACAAATTCCTATGCACACTAATATATCTTATTAGTGGACTACCACTTTAAGTACGCAGCACAGTTCCCCCCATATTAGGTTTGCAGTATAGATCCCCCTACATTAGGTTGTAGTTCCCCCACATTAGGGTTGCAGTACAGTTCCCCCACATTAGGGTTGGCAGTACAGTTCCCCCACATTAGGTGCAGTACAATTCCCCCACATTAGGTGCAGTACAATTCCCCCACATTAGGTGCAGTACAGTTCCCCCACATTAGGTGCAGTACACCTCCCCCACATTAGGTGCAGTACAATTCCCCCACATTAGGTGCAGTACAATTCCCCCACATTAGGTGTAGTACAGTTCCCCCACATTAGGTGCAGTACAGTTCCCCCACATTAGGTGCTGTACAGCTCCCCCACATTAGGTGCAGTACAGTTCCCCCACATTAGGTGCAGTACAGTTCCCCCACATTAGGTGCAGTACAGTCCCCCCCCCATTAGGTGCAGTACAGTCCCCCCCCCATTAGGTGCAGTACAGTACCCCCCCATTAGGTGCAGTACAGTCCCCCCACATTAGGTGCAGTATAGTCCCCCCACATTAGGTGCAGTATAGATCTCCCAAATTAGGTGCAGTATAGCTCCCCACATTAGGTGCAGTATAGATCCCCCAAATTAGGTGCAGTATAGCTCCCCACATTAGGTGCAGCATGTTCCCACACATTAGGTGCAGTATAGATCTCCCACATTAGGTGCAGTATAGATCCCCCAAATTAGGTGCAGTATAGCTCCCCACATTAGGTGCAGTATAGATCTCCCAAATTAGGTGCAGTATAGCTCCCCACATTAGGTGCAGCATGTTCCCCCACATTAGGTGCAGTATAGATCCCCCAAATTAGGTGCAGCATGTTCTCCCACATTAGGTGCAGTATAGTTCCCCCACATTAGGTGCAGTATAGTTCCCCCACATTAGGTGCAGTATAGATCCCCCAAATTAGGTGCAGTATGTTCCCCCACAGACATACAGCCTCCAGCCATACAGTGTATGGCTGGAGGCTGTATGCCTGTGTTCTGCCCCACTTCAGTGCTCCGACCACCGCTCCTCCGGGACCGAAGGAGCGGTGGTCGGAGCACCGAAGCTGACGTGCCGCTGGTAGCACTTACCTAGCTGGCCAGTGTACGTCCTCATCGCTGCCCCGCTCATCCGCGCTCCGTTGCTATGGGCGCACGCACGTCGTCAGTGACGTCCCTGCGTGCTTCACCTTCCCGGTGGCCCCTGCATTTTTAAAGTAAATGCGGGGTCTCCAAGAGCGCATCCCTGTGTCCCGAAAACATCTTTTGGGACACAGGGATGTCCCAGGCAGCGGCGGGCCGGATAAATGTCCTCGGCGGCCCGCATGTGGCCCGCGGGCCGTAGTTTGAGGAACCCTGATTTAGATAATGCCATTATATTTATATTTGTAATATACATTGATTAAAAAATGTGTAAATTTTTGGGTGAAAAATACTGTCCCTGCAGCTATTGCCTGTGTGTCTCTGAGTAGAGACTAGATACAGGAAGTGAAGGCAGGACAAGTAAGGCTCAAGAACAAGTAAGAACCTCACTGCACAGAGCCCTGCTTGTCCTCAGATACAGGGCCCTGCTTGTCCTCAGTGCACAGAGCCCTGCTTGTCCTCGGTGCACAGAGCCCTGCTTGTCCTCGGTGAACAGAGTCCTGCTTGTCTTCGGTGTACAGAGCCCTGCTTGTCCCCAGTGTACAGAGCCCTGATTGTCCTCAGTGTACAGAGCCCTGCTTATCTTCACTGCACAGAGCCGAGCCCTGCTTGTCCTCACTGCACAGAGCACTGCTTGTTCTCAGTGTACAGAGCCCTGCTTGTCCTCAGTGTACAGAGCCCTGCTTGTCCTCAGTGTACAGAGCCCTGCTTGTCCACAGTGCACAGAGCCCTGCTTGTCCACAGTGCACAGAGCCCTGCTTGTCCTCAGTGTACAGAACCCTGCTTGTCCTCAGTGTACAGAGCCCTGTTTGTCCTCGGTGCACAGAGTCCTGCTCGTCTTCGGTGTACAGAGCCCTGCTTGTCCCCAGTGTACAGAGTCCTGCTTGTCCTCAGTGTACAGAGCCCTGCTTATCCTCAATGCACAGAGCCGAGCCCTGCTTGTCCTCACTGCACAGAGCCCTGCTTGTTCTCGGTGTACAGAGCCCTGCTTGTCCTCAGTGTACAGAGCCCTGCTTGTCCTCAGTGCACAGAGCCCTGCTTGTTCTCAGTGTACAGAGCCCTGCTTGTCCTCAGTGTACAGAACCCTGCTTGTCCTCAGTGTACAGTTCCCTGCTTGTCCTCAATGTACAGAGCCCTGCTTGTCCTCAGTGTACAGAGCCCTGCATATCCACACTGCACAGAGCCGAGCCCTGCTTGTCCTCAGTGTACAGAGCCCTGCTTGTTCTCGGTATACAGAGCCCTGCTTGTCCTCAGTGTACAGAGCCCTGCTTGTCCTCAGTGTACAGAGCCCTGCTTGTCCTCAATGTACAGAGCCCTGCTTGCCTCAGTGTACAGAACCCTGCTTGTCCTTAGTGTACAGAGCCTTGTTTGTCCTCAGTATACAGAGCCCTGCTTGTCCTCAGTGCACAGAGCCCTGCTTGTCCTCAGTGCACAGAGCCCTGCTTGTCCTCAGTGTACAGAGCCCTGCTTGTTCTCAGTGTACAGAACCCTGCTTGTCCTCAGTGTACAGTGCCCTGCTTGTCCTCAATGTACAGAGCCCTGCTTGTCCTCAGTGTACAGAGCCCTGCATATCCTCACTGCACAGAGCCGAGCCCTGCTTGTCCTCAGTGTACAGAGCCCTGCTTGTTCTCGGTATACAGAACCCTGCTTGTCCTCAGTGTACAGAGCCCTGCTTGTCCTCAGTGTACAGAGCCCTGCTTGTCCTCAGTGTACAGAACCCTGCTTGTCCTCAGTGTACAGAACCCTGCTTGTCCTCAGTGTACAGAGCCCTGCTTGTCCTCAGTGTACAGAGCCCTGCTTGTCCTCAGTGTACAGAGCCCTGCTTGTCCTCAGTGTACAGAGCCCTGCTTGTCCTCAGTATACAGAGCCCTGCTTCTCCTCAGTGTACAGAGCCCTGCTTGTCCTCACTGCACAGAGCCCTGCTTGTCCTCAGTGCACAGAGCCCTGCTTGTCCTCACTGCACAGAGCCCTGCTTGTCCTTAGTGTACAGAGCCCTGCTTGTCCTTAGTGTACAGAGCCCTGCTTGCCCTCAGTGTACAGAGCCCTGTTTGCCCTCAGTGTACAGAGCCCTGTTTGTCCTCAGTGCACAGAGCCCTGCTTGACCTCAGTGCACAGAGCCCTGCTTGTCCCCAGTGTACAGAGCCCTGCTTGTCCCCAGTGTACAGAGCCCTGCTTGTCCTCAGTGTACAGAGCCCTGCTTGTCCTCAGTGTACAGTGCCCTGCTTGTCCTCAATGTACAGAGCCCTGCTTGTCCTCAGTGTACAGAGCCCTGCATATCCTCACTGCACAGAGCCGAGCCCTGCTTGTCCTCAGTGTACAGAGCCCTGCTTGTTCTCGGTATACAGAGCCCTGCTTGTCCTCAGTGTACAGAGCCCTGCTTGTCCTCAGTGTACAGAGCCCTGCTTGTCCTCAGTGTACAGAACCCTGCTTGTCCTCAGTGTACAGAACCCTGCTTGTCCTCAGTGTACAGAACCCTGCTTGTCCTCAGTGTACAGAGCCCTGCTTGTCCTCAGTGTACAGAGCCCTGCTTGTCCTCAGTGTACAGAGCCCTGCTTGTCCTCAGTGTACAGAGCCCTGCTTGTCCTCAGTATACAGAGCCCTGCTTCTCCTCAGTGTACAGAGCCCTGCTTGTCCTCACTGCACAGAGCCCTGCTTGTCCTCAGTGCACAGAGCCCTGCTTGTCCTCACTGCACAGAGCCCTGCTTGTCCTTAGTGTACAGAGCCCTGCTTGTCCTTAGTGTACAGAGCCCTGCTTGCCCTCAGTGTACAGAGCCCTGCTTGCCCTCAGTGTACAGAGCCCTGTTTGTCCTCAGTGCACAGAGCCCTGCTTGACCTCAGTGCACAGAGCCCTGCTTGTCCCCAGTGTACAGAGCCCTGCTTGTCCCCAGTGTACAGAGCCCTGCTTGTCCTCAGTGTACAGAGCCCTGCTTGTCCTCAGTGCACAGAGCCCTGCTTGTCCTCAGTGCACAGGTGCACAGCTGCACTGTCCTTGTACTGTGACATTACTGTGAGCCTTATCCCTGTGTTATGAAAATATTGATAGTGTTTCCTTTATACTGTGACCACACATTGTTCGTTAGCTTGTGTATTATCCCTGCACTGTTACATCTCTGTGTATTTTATTTCTGCACTGGGACATCACTGTGAGCACTATCTCTGTACTGCGACATCACTGTGTATTATCCCTGTACTGGGTATTATCCCGGAACTGGGACATCACTGTGTATATTATCCCTGTACTGTGACATCACTGTGTATTATCCCTGTACTGGGTATTATCCCGGAACTGGGACATCACTGTGTATATTATCCCTGTACTGTGACATCACTGTGTATTATCCCTGTACTGGGACATCACTGTGTGTATTATCTCTGTACTGTGACATCACTGTATTATCCCTGTATTGTGACATCACTGGGTGTATTATCCCTGTACTGGGGCATAACTGTGAGCACTATCCTATACTGTGACATCACGGTGTATATTATCCCTGTACTGTGACATCACTGTGTGTATTATCTCTGTACTGTGACATCACTGTGTGTATTATCTCTGTACTTTGACATCACTGTGTATTATCCCTGTACTGTGACATCACTGTGTGTATTATCTCTGTACTGTGACATCACTGTGTGTATTATCCCTGTACTTTGACATCACTGTGTATTATCCCTGTACTGTGACATCACTGTGTGCATTATCCCTGTACTGTGACATCACTGTGTATATTATCCCTCTACTGTGACATCACTGTGTGTATTATCCCTGTACTGTCACATCACTGTGTATATTATCCCTGTACTGGGACATCACTGTGTATATTATCCCTGTACTGGGACATCACTGTGTATATTATCCCTGTACTGGGACATCACTGTGTATATTATCCCTGTACTGGGACATCACTGTATATTATCCCTGTACTGTGACATCACTGTGTATTATATCTGTACTGTCACATCACTGTGTGTATTATCCCTGTACTGTCACATCACTGTGTGTATTATCCCAGTACTGTGACATCACTGTGTGTATTATCCCTGTACTGTGACATCACTGTGTATATTATCCCTGTACTGGGACATCACTGTGTGCATTATCCCTGTACTGTGACATCACTGTGTGTATTATCCCAGTACTGTCACATCACTGTGTGTATTATCCCTGTACTGTGACATCACTGTGTGTATTATCCCTTTACTGTGACATCACTGTGTGTATTACCCCTGTACTGTGACATCACTGTGTGTATTACCCCTGTACTGGGACATCACTGTGTATTATCCCTGTACTGGGACATCACTGTGTATTATCCCTGTAATGTGACATCACTGTGTGTATTATCCCTGTACTGTGACATCACTGCGTGTATTATCCTCCTCCTCAGTAGTCTCCGCTCCATCGGTCTCAAGGACTCTGCTCTCGCCTGGTTTTCTTCCTATCTCTCTGGCCGCTCCTTTAGCGTCTCGTTTTCTGGCTCTACTTCTTCTCCTCTTCCCTTGCTGTCGGGGTTCCCGAGGGATCGGTCCTGGGTCCTCTACTCTTTTCACTCTACACATCCCCCATTGGAAAAACAATCAGTAGATTTGGTTTCCAGTACCACCTCTATGCTGATGACACCCAACTCTATACCTCCTCCGCCAACATCACCCCTGCACTCCTAGAGAATACCAGTGACTGTCTCTCTGCCGTCTCAGACATCATGTCCTCTTTATATCTGAAACTAAATCTTTCGAAAACAGAACTTCTTGTTTTTTCTCCATCAACTGATACTGTGCCTAACCCTGACATTTCCATCTCGGTATGTGGTACTACCATAACTCCCGGGCAGCAGGCTCGCTGTCTTGGAGTTATACTTGACTCTAATCTGTCTTTCACTCCCCATATTCAGTCCCTTTCACGTTCTTGTCACCTGCATCTCAAAAACATTTCCAGAATCCGCCCGTTTCTCACTACTGAAACTGCTAAAACTCTCTATTGCTTTGATTCACTCCCGCCTCGACTACTGTAACTCTTTACTAATAGGCCTTCCTTTCTCCAAACTCTCTCCTCTTCAGTCCATCCTTAATGCCGCAGCCAGACTCATCTTCCTCTCCAGCCGCTACACCGACGCCTCCTCCCTGTGCCAGTCACTACACTGGTTACCAATTCAGTCCAGAATACAGTACAAAATCCTCAGTCTCACACACAAAGCTCTCCACAATGCTGCACCTCCCTACATCTCCTCTCTCATCTCCGTCTACCATCCTACACGTCCTCTCCGATCTGCTAATGACCTCACACTAACATCTTCTATAATCCGAACTTCTCACTCCCGTCTCCAAGACTTCACTCGTGCTGCACCGGTTCTCTGGAATGCTATCCCTCAATCCCTCAGACTCAACAACAACATCCATAGTTTCAAACGTGGCCTAAAAACACATCTCTTTAGACAGGCCTATAACAGTCTCTAATTGGCCTCAACATATCCTCAACATATCCTCAACATATCCCCAACATATCCCCAACATATCCCCAACATATCCTCAACATATCCCCAACATATCCCCAACATATCCCCAACATATCCCCAACATATCCCCAACATATCCCCAACATATCCCCAACATATCCCCAACATATCCTCAACATATCCCCAACATATCCCCAACATATCCTCAACATATCCCCAACATATCCCCACACCTCTTGTTTGAATAGTTATTGTGTAATATTATGTTTGATACTTGTCTTTGTTTGTACCCCATAATTGTAAGCGCTGCGGAATCTGTAGGCGCTATATAAATAAAATTATTATTATTGTACTGTGACATCACTTGTGCATTATCCCTGTACTGTGACATCACTGTATGTATTATCCCTGTACTGTGACATCACTGTGTGTATTATCCCTGTACTGGGACATCACTGTGTGTATTATCCCTGTACTGTGACATCACTGTGTATTATCCCTGTACTGTGACATCACTGTGTGTATTATCCCTGTACTGTGACATCACTGTGTGTATTATCCCTGTACTGTGACATCACTGTGTGTATTATCCCTGTACTGTGACATCACTGTGTGTATTATCCCTGTACTGTGACATCACTGTGTGTATTATCCCTGTACTGTGACATCACTGTGTGTATTATCCATGTACTGTGACACCACTGTGTGTATTATCCATGTACTGTGACATCACTGTGTGTATTATCCCTGTACTGTGACATCACTGTTTATTATCCCTGTACTGTGACATCACTGTGTGTATATTATCCCTGTACTTTGACATCACTGTGTGTATATTCCTGTACTGTGACATCACTGTGTATTATCCCTGTACTGTGACATCACTGTGTGCATTATCCCAGTACTGTGACATCACTGTGTGCATTATCCCTGTACTGTGACATCACTGTATGTATTATCCATGTACTGTGACATCACTGTGTGTATTATACCTGTACTGTGACATCACTGTGTGTATTATACCTGTACTGTGACATCACTGTGTGTATTATCCCTGTACTGTGACATCACTGTGTATTATCCCTGTACTGGGACATCACTGTGTGTATTATCCCTGTACTGTGACATCCCTGTGTATTATCCCTGTACTGTGAAATCACTGTGTGTATTATCCCTGTACTGTGACATCACTGTGTGCATTATCCCTGTACTGTGACATCACTGTGTGTATTATCCCTGTACTGTGACATCACTGTGTATATTATTCCTGTACTGTGACATCACTGTGTGTATTATCCATGTACTGTGACATCACTGTGTGTATTATCCATGTACTGTGACATCACTGTGTGTATTATCCCTGTACTGTGACATCACTGTTTATTATCCCTGTACTGTGACATCACTGTGTGTATATTATCCCTGTACTTTGACATCACTGTGTGTATTATTCCTGTACTGTGACATCACTGTGTATTATCCCTGTACTGTGACATCACTGTGTGCATTATCCCTGTACTGTGACATCACTGTGTGCATTATCCCTGTACTGTGACATCACTGTGTATTATCCCTATACTGTGACATCACTGTGTATTATCCCTGTACTGTGACATCACTGTGTATTATCCCTGTACTGTGACATCACTGTGTGTATTATCCCTGTACTGTGAGATCCCTGTGTGTGTTATCCCTGTACTGTGACATCACTGTGTGTATTATCCCTGTACTGTGACATCACTGTGTGTATTATCCCTGTACTGTGAGATCCCTGTGTATATTATCCCTGTACTGTGACATCACTGTGTGTATTATCCCTGTACTGTGACATCACTGTGTGTATTATCCCTGTACTATGACATCACTGTGTATATTATCCCTGTACTGTGACATCACTGTGTGTATTATCCCTCTACTGTGACATCACTGTGTATATTATGCTTGTACTGTGACATCACTGTGTGTATTATCCCTGTACTATGACATCACTGTGTATATTATCCCTGTACTGTGACATCACTGTGTGTATTATCCCTGTACTGTGGCATCACTGTGTATTATCCCTGTACTGTGACATCACTGTGTATTATCCCTGTACTGTGACATCACTGTGTATATTATCTCTGTACTGTGACATCACTTTGTATTATCCCTGTACTGTGACATCACTGTGTGTATTATCCCTGTACTGTGACATCACTGTGTATATTATCTCTGTACTGTGACATCGCTGTGTATTATCCCTGTACTGTTACATGTTTAACAACACAGGAGGAAAACTCTTCTTATTGCATTAACCAATCAGAATTCAGTTTTAATGCCTTAAACCACCCTGGAAATAGGTAAGTTGCATCGTTATTTATTGTGATAGTAAACAGGCCAATAGGTAACTGAATTCTTGGGGTGGGAGTATTTGAGAACTGGATATTAGCCCAATAGGTCACAGGGACAGATGAGTGCGCCCTTAGGGCAATGGAATTAGTGCAATTACTATTACTACTACTTATTATATTATATACAAAATATCCCTTATATCGCTACTCTATTATTATTATTATATACAAAATATCCCTTATATCTCTACTCTATTATTATTATTATTATATACAAAATATCCCTTATATCCCTACTCTTTTATTAATATATACAAAATATTCCTTATATCCCTACTCTATTATTATTATTATTATTATTATTATTATATACAAAATATCCCTTCTATCTCTACTCTAATATTATTATTATTATATACAAACTATCCCTTATAGCCCTACTCAACTATTATTATTATATACAAAATATCCCTTATATCTCTACTCTATTATTATTATTATTATATACAAAATATCCCTTATATCCCTACTCTTTTATTAATATATACAAAATATTCCTTATATCCCTACTCTATTATTATTATTATTATTATTATATACAAAATATCCCTTCTATCTCTACTCTAATATTATTATTATTATATACAAACTATCCCTTATAGCCCTACTCAACTATTATTATTATATACAAAATATCCCTTATATCCCTACTCTATTAATATTATTATTATTTTATTATATACAAAATAACCCCTATATCCCTGCTCTATTGTATAAAACAAGATCCGGATAGAAAGTGACTCTTTCCACCTAAGAACAAGAATTTAAGGATCTGATTCCTCCCATTGGCCAGTAGGGAGCAGCAAAACCTGGAAGATGTGAATGGAGGGGTTTACTATGGAAGTTATAATGGGCTGGAGTCCACATGCAGGAGCTTGTCTGAGAACATTCCTACATACTTATCTACAGGATCAATAAGGTAAGTCAGTAAGATCCTCTTGTGGGGGCTTTTTTCTTTTTAGCTTTAGTTAAATGGGTTTTCACATCTTATAATGCTAAATGATCACTCCTATGCCACCTCACTCCTATCTCTTCAGGGGGGTTGTGGGTGTCATGGACACCCGCGATCCCCCTTCTATTCCGGGTCATCGGGTCACCATAGACCCGTAATGACCCGGAATCGCGCAAATCGCAAGTGTGAATTCACTTGCGACTTGCCGCGATTGCCGACATGGGGGGGTCTGATGACCCCCCTGGGCCTTTGCACGGGATGCCTGCTGAATGATTTCAGCAGGCATCACGGTCCGATCCCCACCCGGTGCCGGAATTGTCCATGACGTACGCGTACGTCATAGGTCCTTAAGTATCAGGGTGTCATGACGTACGCGTATGTCAAGGGTCCTTAAGGGGTTAAGGACCAAGCCCATTTTCACCTTAAGAACCAGAGCATTTTTTGCACATCTGACCACTGTCACTTTAAGCATTAATAACTCTGGGATGCTTTTACTTTTCATTCTGATTCCGAGATAGTTTTTTCATGACATATTCTACTTTATGTTAGTGGTAAAATTTTCGTCAATACTTGTATCCTTTCTTGGTGAAAAATTCCAAAATTTGATGAAAAAAATAGAAAATTTCGCATTTTTCTAACTTTGAAGCTCTCTTCTTATAAGGAAAATGAATATTCCAAATCAATTATATATATTGATTCACATATACAATATGTCTACTTTATGTTTCCATCATAAAGTTGACATGTTTTTACTTTTGGAAGACATCAGAGGGCTTCAAAGTTCAGCAGCAATTTTCCAATTTTTCACAAAATTTTCTAAATCTGAATTTTTCAGGGACCAGTTCAGTTTTGAAGTTGATTTGAGGGGCCTTCATATTAGAAATACCCCAAAAATGACCACATTATAAAAACTTCACCTCTCAAAGTATTCAAAATGACATTCAGTAAGAGTGTTAACCCTTTAGGTGTTTCACAGGAATAGCAGCAAAGTGAAGGAGAAAATTCAATTCTTAATTTTTTACACTTGCATGTTCTTGTAGACCCAGTTTTTGAATTTTTACAAGGGGTAATAGGGGAAAAAGCCCCCAAAATTTGTAACCCAATTTCTCTCGAGAAAGGAAATACCTCATGTGTATGTGAAGTGTTCGGTGGGCGCAGTAGAGGGCTCAGAAGGGAAGGAGCAACAATGGGATTTTGGAGAGTGAATTTTGCTGAAATGGTTTTTGGGGGCATGTCACATTTAGGAAGCCCCTATGTGCCAGAACAGCAGAAAACCCCCCACATGGCATACCATTTTGGAGATTACACCCCTCAAGGCACGTAACATGGGGTCCAGTGAGCCTTAACACCCCACAGGTGTTTGACGACTTTTCGTTAAAGTCAGACGTGTAAATGAGGAAAAAAAATGTTCACTAAAGTGCAGTTTTTTTCCCAAATTTACCATTTTTACAAAGGGTAATGGGAGAAAATGCCCCCCAAAATGTGTAACCCCATCTCTTCTGAGTTTGAAAATACCCCATGTTAGGACGTAAAATGCTCTGCGGGCGAATTACAATGCTCAGAAGAGAAGGATTCACATTTGGCTTTTGGAAAGCAAATTTAGCTGAAATGGTTTTTGGGGGGCATGTCACATTTAGGAAGCCCCTATGGTGTCAGAACAGCAAAAAAAAAAAAACACATGGCATACTATTTTGGAAAGTACACCCCTAAAGGAACGTAACAAGGGGTACAGTGAGCCTTAACACCTCACAGGTGTTTGATGACTTTTTGTTAAATTTGGATGTGTAAATGAAGAAAAAAAAAATTCCCCCAAATTTTTAATTTTTACAAGGGGTAATAGGAGAAAATTACCCCCAAAATTTGTAACCCCATTTCTTCTGAGTATGGAAATACCCCATGTGTGGACGTCAAGTGCTCTCCGGGCGCACTACAATGCTCAGAAGAGGAGGAGTGCCAGTGAGCTTTTGGAGAGAGAATTTGTGTGGAATGGAAGTCAGGAGCCATGTGCGTTTACAAAGCCCCCATGGTGCCAGGACAGTGGACCTCCCCACATGTGACCCCATTTTGCAAACTAAAACCCTCACAGAATTTAATAAGGGGTGCAGTGAGCATTTACACCCCACTGGCGTTTGACAGATCTTTGGAACAGTTACAATTAAAATTTTCTGGGACCACTATTCCAAAAATTTGTCAGACACCTGTGGGGTGTAAATGCCCACTGTACCCCTTATTACATTACATGAGGGGTGATGTTTCCAAAATGGGGTCACGTGGGGGGAGTCCATTGTTCTAGCACTATGGGGGCTTTTTAGACACACATGGCCTTCAATTCTGGACAAATTTTCTCTTCAAAAGCCCAATGGCGCTCCTTCTCGTCTGAGCATTGTAGTTCGCCCACAGAGCACTTTACATCCACATATGGGGTATGTTCTTTCTCAGAAGAAATGGGGTTACAAATTTTGGGTAATACCAGCATTTTAGTGAAAAATGTTTTTTTCATTTTCCCATCCAACTTTAATGAAAATTCTTCAAACACCTGTGGGGTGTTAAGGCTCACTATACCCCTTGTTACGTTCGGCGAGGGGTGTAGTTTCCAAAATGGGGTCACATGTAGGAATTTATTTTTGTGTGTTTGTCAGACCCGCTGTTAAATCAACCACCCCTGTGCAAATCCCCAATTTAGGCCTCAAATGCACATGGTGCGCTCTCACTCCTGAGCCTTATTGTGCATCTGCAGAGCATTTTACGCCCACATATGGGGTATTTCTGTACTCAGGAGAAATTGCGTTATAAGTTTTGGGGGTCTTTTTTTCCTTTTACATCTTGTGAAAGTAAAAAGTATGGGACAAGACCAGCATGTTAGTGTAATTTTTTTTTTTTTTACACTAACAGGCTGGTGTAGCCCCCAACTTTTCCTTTTCATAAGGGGTAAAAGGAGTAAAAGTCCCCCAAAATTTATAGTGCAAGTTGTAGTACAGAAATATCCCATATGTTGCCCTAAACTGTTTCCTTGAAATACGCCAGGGCTCCGAAGTGAGAGAGCGCCATGCGCATTTGAGGACTAAATTAGGGAGCCGAACAGGGTGCCTCCAGCTGTTGCTAAACTCCCAGCATGTCTGGACAGTCAGTAGCTGTTCGGAAATGCTGAGAGTTGTTGTTTTGCAACAGCTGGAGGCCGTACGATAAGTTTTTCATTTTTATTGGGGGGGGACAGTGTAAGGGGGTGTACCCTTTATTTTGTGTTAGTGTATTGTTTTTAGGGTACATTCAGGGGGGAGTTTCCTGCTAGGAGTTTGCTCTGCGGCGAAAAATTTGTCGCAGCTCAAACTTGAAGCAGGAAACTCACAGTAAACCTGCCTGTGTGAATGTACCCCGTAAGGGTCCACCGCAATTTTTCAGTGTGACCCGGGCCCTATTAGGGGTTCAGGGCGCTGCATTTGGTCCCCCATTTTTGGCCGCAGCGCTTCCCCCCCCTCCCAAAACAGTTATAGTTACACCAATCACACACAGTACATAATCCTCCCCCCCCACACACACACACCACACCCCGCCACCGTAGAAAAAAGGCGATGGCTCGCCAGACATTTTCGGCAGCGGAGGGATACGCTTTTCTTGCCTCCGACTCCGAATCTGCCAGTGAGGACAATGAAGATCCTACATTCCTGTGTTCTTCATCGTCCTCCTCATCATCTAGCAGTGATGATGAGTCACCTGTACGGCGGAGGAGACGCCGCCAAGTGAGGCCACGCACCCCCATGATAGTGGCCCAGTGGCCGGCACTAGTACAAGCTACAATGCCGGTCCAACCCCGCCAGACAAGTTTACCGGAGCCCCCTTCCGGTGAACCTGTCTGGACACCCCCAGAGGCTTATCAGCCACGGGTTCCAGAGTTTGTTGGCGACTCCGGAATCCGGATTGACACGGCCGGGTTCACTGAAATTGACTATTTCATTTATTTTTTTCAGTGACGGCCTGGTCAATCTAATCGAATCTGTACGCCCAGCAGTTCATCGCCCACCACCCTGATTCGCTTTTGGCCAGGTCCAATGAATGGTACGCCATTGATGCAGCAGAGATGAGGACATTTTGGGGCCTCTTGCTGCATATGGGCCTGGTCAAAAAGCCAACATCCTATACAAGATGGCAATGTAGAAGAAATGATGGCACTCACCCAAAAATAGACTTGCATGGATGACTTTTATTTTGTGCTTGTCAACCAAAGTGCATGTGCATAGCAGCGTTCAGCGTTCAGGCAGGTGAGAGCGGGCAAGGACGTCGGGAGACCCAGCGTGCAGGTTACAGCTGTCTCGAACTTCCGTGCTTCATAAGACCATATCCGCTCCCAGGCTTATCCCAGGTATATACCTGTAAGACCTCCCCTAGGGCCAGGAACTTAGAACACCATGTGAAACAATCAAACAAACGGTGAGCAATGTGTACAAATTAAAAACACTTAAAAACACAAAAATGTATAGCAACGCTGGAGTACAAATACTGAATGTAAATGACAATTAAATAAAGATGCCTAGGTCCAGTTTGTCATTAAGACCAAGTCTGCCTTGTGCGCCTGTGCGCATAATCCATCTGGCTTCGGTCTGGAGTAAGTCTTTACGCCTGTCAATTCCATCTTTAACTGGCACCCTTTCGATGCCGAAAAACCAGAGTGATGCAGGATTTCCCTTATGAGCTTCCCAGATATGGTCTATAATTCTCGGTGAGCCTTTTCTACTACGCAGGGAATAAATGTGCTCACGGAATCTAATATGTAGTTGGCGGTTGGTACTACCAATATAAAAACGTCCACAATTGCACTTGAGCCCGTAGACAGGATAATTGGGTTTACAACAACAGAATTCTTTGATCTTAATATCTATACCTCCTATAGTTATTATTTTGCTACATAAAAGTTGAGGGCACCATTTACAATTCCCGTATTTAAAATTACCATTTAGATTTAGCCACTGTGTTTTTTTTACTATTCCTGGAAGACACAAATTTACTGCGAGTAAGGATGTTACCAAGGTTGTTGGCTCTGCGAATAGCTACAATTGGTTTCCTAACAGAGCAATCAACAAGAATAGGATCGCTCTGTATCCGAAACCAATGCTTATTGATTGTAGTATTAATCATATTGCGCATAGGGCTGAACTGAAAGGAGAAAGTGAATCTATCCGATATTTCTTTTCTCCTACCCGAACCGCTAAGAATCGTATACAAGACCCCGTTTTATAGTATGGCCATGACACGGAAGCGGTTCGAGGCCATTCGAAAATGCCTTCATTATGCAGATAATGAGGCATGTCCACCCCGAGGTGATCCCGCCTATGACCGGCTTTACAAAGTGAGGCCGGTCATCATTCACTTTGGGGCCAAATTGGGGCCAAAACACGGGTATGGTACAAAAAAGTTGTGGGCTACATGGTACAGGTTGCCATGTACAACTCTTTTGTACTGTCCCAGTATGCTGGCAACACAGGGACATTCCTTCAGTTCAAAGAAGAAGTCCTAAAGGTCCTGATCTTTGGCGACCGGGAAAGAGCAGGCCGGACTTCCCAAGGAACCAAAGTTATAGGTGCCAGGATCATCCCAGACCAACACTTTCCATGTGAGGTCCCCCAGACTGGAAAGAAGGGACGAACCCAGAAAAAATGCAGAGTGTGTAACAGGAGGGGGATACGGAAGGACACCACCATTCAATGTGACACTTGCCCCGATCATCCGGGCCTCTGCATTAAGGATTGCTTCAGGAAGTATCACACTTCCATGGAGTTCTAAATTTTCCCTTCTCATTTTAATTTTCCATAATTTGACCCCAATGTACCAAGTCCAGAGTACATTCCAAATTTTAACCCCATAAACCACAAAATTGCCCAAAATAATGTTTCATCTGAAAAAAATAAAATAAATAACTGATAAGACCTCTGGGGGTATTTTTTTCAAAAATGCGTCACTGTCATCGGGGACTTTTTTGTTGTTGCCTCAAATGCTCTCTCTCCACCTGAGCGGGTGCGTATTTGAGGCATCAGGTTAGGGACGGCCACACACATCACATTCCCAGAATGATGATTCAGAGCATAGGGTTTGGGGTGGGCATATTTTTTTGTTTTGGCTATGCTCTGAGTCATCATTCTGGGAACATAACCTGTTTTATAATTTTATGTCCCATGTACCCCATTTTAGTTATTTAGTGTACCTTAGTTATTTACCCCATGTAATGTACCTTGAGGGGGGGTCCCACTGTTCTGGCTCCATAGGAGAAATACAAAGCTCAAGGACCCTGACTGATCTCCGGCACCTCTGAGACCGGTGTGCATGCTGTTTACGCCCAGACATGAGGTATGTCCTTACTCCAAAGAAATGTATTTACAATGACATTTTCTCCTTTTACCACTTGTAAAAATGAAAAAAAGTGTAAAAAAATCAAATTTTTCATTTTCATATACCACTTCATGAATATTTATCAAACACCTGTGGGGGGTTAAGGCTCACTGTACCCATTGTTATGTTCCTTGAGGGGTGTAGTTTCCAAAATAGTATGCCATGCAGATTTTTTTTTGCTGTCCTGGCACCATAGGGGCTTCCTAAATGCGACATGCCCCCCCCCCCCCCATTTCAGCAAAATTTGAAAATGTGACTCCATACCTTCTGAGCATTGTAGTGCGCCCGCAGTGCACTTGACGTCCACCATTTCAGCAAAATTTTCTTTGCAAAAGCCAAATGTGACTCTTCCAACTTTAACAAAAAGTCTTGAAACACCTGTGGGGTGTTAAGGCTCATTGGACCCCTTGTTACGTGCCTTGAGGGGTGTAGTTTCCAAAATAGTATGCCATGTGTTTTTTTTGTCTGTTCTGGCACCATAGGGGCTTCCTAAATGCGACATGCCCCCCAAAAACCATTTCAAAACGCCCTCTCCAAAATCCCATTGTCACTCCTTCCCTTCTGGGCTCTCTAGTGCACCCACTGAACACTTGACATACACATATGAGGTATTTACTTACTCGAGAGAAATTGGGTTACACATTTTAGGAAGATTTCTCTCTTTTTACCCCTTGTAAAAATTCCAAAACTGGGTCTACAAGAACATGCCAGTGTAAAAATAAAGATTTTGAATTTCTCCTTCAATTTGCTGCTATTCCTGTGAAACACCTAAAGGGTTAACAAACCTTTCGAATGTCATTTTGAATACTTTGAGGGGTGCAGTTTTCATAATGGGGTCATTTGTGGGGTATTTCTAATATGAAGGCCCTTCAAATCCACTTCAAAACAGAACTAGTCCCTGAAAAATTTAGATTTTGAACATTTTTTGAAAAATTGAAAAATTGCTGCAATACTTTGAAGCCCTCTGATGTCTTCCAAAAGTAAAAACATGTCAACTTTGTCAAGTAGACATGTTGTATAAGTGAATCAATATATAATTTATTTGGAATATTCATTTTCCTTATAAGCAGAGAGCTTCAAAGTAAAAAAAAAACAAAACAAAATGTAACCACTAACATAAAGTAGAATATGTCACGAAAAAACTAGGTTGGTGCATAAAATGAGAAGGATTGGGTTGGGGGAGAATGTGTGTAAGTGTGTAAGTAACTGGCTCAGTGATAGGAAACAGAGGGTGGTTATTAATGGTACTTATTCTGATTGGGTGACTGTTACTAGTGGGGTACCACAGGGGGTCAGTATTGGGTCCTGTTCTATTTAATATATTCATTAATGACCTTGTAGAGGGGTTGAATAGTAAAGTAGCAATCTTTGCAGATGATACTAAACTCTGTAAAGCGGTAAACACTATAGAGGGCAGTGCACTGTATATAGTAGATAACACTATAGAGGACAGTACACTGTTACAAATGGATCTGGATAGGTTGGAGGTTTGGGCTGGGAAGTGGCAGATGAGGTTCAACACTGATAAATGTAAGGTAATGCACATGGGGAAGAAAAATCCGGGCTGGGATTGTGTATCAAAATGGGAGAACACTTGGGACGACTGACGTGGAAAAGGACTTGGGAGTCTTAGTTAACAGTAAATTTTGCTGTAGTGACCAGTGTCGGGCAGCTGCTGCCAAGGCAACTAAAATCATGGGGTGCATCAATAGGGGCATAGATGCCCACGACAAGGAAATAATTCTACCACTGTACAAATCACTAGTCAGACCACACATAGAACACTATGTACAGTACTGGGCACCAGTGTACAAGAAAGATATAGTGGAGCTGGAGAGGGTTCAAAGACGGGCAACCAGAGTTATACGGGGAATGGGATTACTACAGTACCCAGAAAGATTAGCAGTTTTGGGGTTATTTAGTTTAGAAAAAAGAAGGCTTAGGGGCGACCTAATAACTATGTATAAATATATCAGGGGACAGTACAGAGATCTCTCCCATGATCTATTTATACCCAGGACTGTATCTATAACAAGGGGGCATCCTCTACGTCTAGAGGAAAGAAGGTTTCTACACCAGCACAGACGGGGGTTCTTTACTGTAAGAGCAGTGAAACTGTGGAATTCTCTGCCAGAGGAGGTGGTCAGTAAAAGAATTTAAAAGGGGTCTGGATGCATTTTTGGAGAATAATAACATCACTGGTTATGTATACTAGATTTATAGGGACAAAATGTTAATCCAGGGATTTATTCTGATGCCATATTGGAGTCGGGAAGGAATTTTTACCTCTAGTATGAGAGTTTTTTTTTTTCCTTCCTCTGGATCAACTCAGTAGGGACTCATTAGGGTTATAGGTTGAACTTGATGGACTCTGGTGTTTTTTCAACCTTATGAACTATGTTACTATGTTACTGTGTAATTGTTTTCTACCAGAGTACCTCTTTAATCCAGAACTTATACAGGAAAAGTTATACATCCGGTTTGAGAACTCATGGAGCCAAATGTGTATGTTAGCTGATGTTCAGCACATTTCAGAACACTAGAGGGCAGTAGATACATGCAGGAGTGGAAGAAAAAAAAACTTCATTTTTGAAAGTAAGTTACATTTATATGATACATTTTGCACTGTACAATGCTATCTGCACATCATACAATACTTGTATGTGTGTATATATACACTGCTCAAAAAAATAAAGGGAACACTAAGATAACACATCCTAGATCTGGATGAATGAACTAATCGTATGAAATACTTTCGTCTTTACACAGTTTAATGTGCTGACAACAAAATCACACAAAAATTATCAATGGAAATCAAATTTATTAACCCATAGAGGTCTGAATATGGAGTCACACTTAAAATCAAAGTGGAAAACCACACTACAGGCTGATCCAACTTTATGTAATATCCTTAAAACAAGTCACAATGAGGCTCAGTAGTGTGTGTGGCCCCCACGTGCCCGTATGACCTCCCTACAACGCCTGGGCATGCTCCTGATGAGGTGGACTCCTGGACAGTCTGTGGTGCAGCGTGGCGTTGGTGGATGGAGCGAGACATGATGTCCCAGATGTGCTCAATCGGATTCAGGTCTGGGGAACGGGCGGCCAGTCCATAGCATCAATGCCTTCCTCTTGCAGGAACTGCTGACACACTCCAGCCACATGGGGTCTAGCATTGTCTTGCATTAGGAGGAACCCAGGGCCAACCGCACCAGCATATGGTCTTACAAGGGGTCTGAGGATCTCATCTCGGTACCTAATGGCAGTCAGGCTACCTCTGGCAAGCACATGGAGGGCTGTGTGGCCCCCCCAAAGAAATGCCACCCCACACCATTACTGACCCACCGCCAAACCGGTCATGCTGGAGGATGTTGCAGGCAGCAGAACATTCTCCACGGCGTCTCCAGGCTCTGTCACGTCTGTCACATGTGCTCAGTGTGAACCTGCTTTCATCTGTGAAGACAACAGGGCACCAGTGGCAAATTTTCCAATCTTGGTGTTCTCTGGCAAACCTACTGCACGGTGTTGGGCTGTAAGCAAAACCCCCACTTGTGGACGTCAGGCCCTCATACCACCCTCATGGAGTCTGTTTCTGACCATTTGAGTGGACACATGCACATTTGTGGCCTGCTGGAGGTCATTTTGCAGGGCTCTGGCAGTGCTCTTCCTGCTCCTCCTTGCACAAAGGCAGAGGTAGCGGTCCTGCTGCCTCCTCCACGTCTCCTGATGTACTGGCCTGTCTCCTGGTAGCGCCTCCATGCTCTAGACACTACGCTGACAGACACAGCAAACCTTCTTGCCACAGTTCGCATTGATGTGCCATCCTGGATGAGCTGCACTACCTGAGCCACTTGTCTGGGTTGTAGACTCCGTCTGATGCTACCACTAAAGTGAAAGCACCGCCAGCATTCAAAAGTGACCAAAACATCAGCCAGGAAGCATAGGAACTGAGAAGTGGTCTTTGGTCACCATCTACAGAACCACTCCTTTATTGGGGGGTTTCTTGCTAATTCCCTATAATTTCCACCGGTTGTCTGTTCCATGTGAAATTGATTGTCAATCAGTGTTGCTTCCTGAGTGGACAGTGTGATTTCACAGAAGTGTCATTAACTTGGAGTTACATTGTGTTGTTTAACCCCTTAAGGACCAAGGACGTACAGGTACATCCTGAGTCCTTTCCCTTTCTATAACGCGGGGCCACGACGTGGCCCAGCGTCATAGCGGGTCGGGCCCGGCCTCTAACAATGGCCGGGACCCGTGGCTAATAGCGCGTGGCAGTGATCGTGGTGCCACTCGCTATTAACCCTTTAGACGAGGCGTTCAAAGTTGAACGCTGTGTCTAAAGTGAAAGTGAAACCATGCCGGTTAGCTCAGGGAGCTGTTCGGGATTGCCGCGGCGAAATCGCGGCATCCCGAACAGCTTTTAGACACGGGGAGGGTCTTCTACCTTGCCTTCTGGTGTCCAATCGTCGAATGACTGCTCAGTGTCTGAGATCCAGGCATGAGCAGTCAAGCGGCAGAATCATCGATCACTGGTTTCCTATGAGAAACCACTGATCAATGTAATTTGTAATTTGTGCAGTGTTATAGGTCCCTAAAGATCATTTAAAGGAGTAGTCCAGTGGTGAACAACTCCTAAGGATAGGGGATAAGTTTGAGATCGCGGGGGGGGGGGGGGGGGGGGGGGGGGCGACCACTGGGGCCCCCTGCGATCTCATGTACGGAGCCCCGACAGCCCGCGGGAAGGTGGAGTGTCGACCTCCGCACGAAGTGGCGGCCGACACGCCCCCTCAATACAACTCTATGGCAGAGCCGAAGCGCTGCCTTCGGCAATCTCCGGCTCTGCCATAGAGATGTATTGAGGGGGCGTGTCGGCCGCCGCTTTGTGCGGAGGTCGACACCTGCTATCTGGCCGGAGAGCCTGGCCCCTGTACAGAGAGATCGCAGGGGGCCCCAGCGGTCGGACCCCCCGAGATCTCAAACTTATCCCCTATCCTTAGGATAGGGGATAAGTTTTTCACCACTGGACTACCCCTTTAACACCTCCACTATTAAAAGTTTGAATCACCCCCCTTTTCCCATTAAAAAAAAAAAAAAAACAGTGTAAATAAAAATAAACATATGTGGTATCGCCACGTGCAGAAATGTCCGAATTATAAAAATATATCATTAATTAAACCGCACGGTCAATGGCGTACGCGCAAATAAATTCCAAAGTCCAAAATAGTGTATTTTTGGTCACTTTTTATATCATGAAAAAAATGAATAAAAAGTGATCAACAAGTCCGATCAATACAAAAAGGGTACCGATAAAAACTTCAGATCATGGCGCAAAAAATGAGCCCTCATACCGACCCATACGTGGTAAAATAAAAAAGTTATAGGGGTCAGAAGATGACAATTTTAAACGTATACATTTTCCTGCATGTAGTTAGGATTTTTTTCAGAAGTGCGACAAAATCAAACCTATATAAGTAGGGTATCATTCGTATGGACCTACAGAATAAAGAGAATGTGTCATTTTTACCGAAAAATGTACTGCATAGAAACAGAAGCCCCCAAAATTTCTACAAAGTAGAATTGGTGGCGCAAAAAATAAGCCATCATATGAATTTTTAGGTGCAAAATTGAAAGGGTTATGATTTTTTAAAGGTAAGGAGGAAAAAACGAAAGTGCAAAAATGGAAAATCCCCTGGTCCTTAAGGGGTTAAATGTTCCCTTTATTTTTTTTTTGAGCAGTGTATATGGGGTGTATTGGATAATAAAGTACTTATAAAAGAGGTTCTCTTATGACAGACATTAATAGCCTTTTACTAGTATGTTGTATTAATAAAAAGAATAGCACTGTCACCAAAATCACTGCTGTAGAGTAGGAACAGATAAAGACTCCATTGAGGGCAACACGAAAGACTTCTAGCTACAAGTTTTGTAACATTCTGAAACGTTATTACCTTCTTGTATAAACACATGCCCGGTAGAGCTGACGTGTTATGGACCGAAATGCGTCTACTGTACCAGGAATTTTATGAATTTTTGAGCGGGAAGTCTTTCTGTATTTATGTTGTACTAATGTCCAATCTGTGCATTGAGAAAGCCCCATGCCATTGTGTCTCCTATTGACTCCCATCAGGACACCTTATATAACCCCATGAGGAAAATGACGGAATCAGCTGATTATTTACATTCCTAAAACAAATAGCGGGACTACGAAGTCTACAAATGTAAATTAGTCTGTAGATAAAAGTGAAAGTGCTCAGTACGATCTTAGATCTTTGGTATCACCTCCACCTATTATCCCATTCCTGATCCTGCATGGTTAACGGAGTAAAATAAAAAGGCCAAAATTTATGATTTTTGGTCACATCACATCTAAAAAATAAAAATACAAATATAGGATTATTGGAATTGTACTGACTCATAAAACAAATTCAGCATGTCAGTTGTACTGCATGGTACAGTCCAAATTATTGCCCCATAAAATTGTGCATGTCCATTTTATATATATATATATTTGTACAAAATAAAATAATAAGAAAAAAATGTATATATTTTTTTTAAACTGGCTTTTTAATACATTATATCAGTGTTTCCCAACCAGGGTACCTCCAGCTGTTACAAAACTACAACTCCCAGAATGCTGGGAGTTGTAGTTTTGCAACAGCTGGGGGCACACTGGTTGGGAAACTCTGCATTGAATGGTAAAAAAAAAAAAAAAAAAAAAAGTACAAATACTCCCTAAAAAATTAGACCTAATACAAGAAGCGCAAGCCAAAAATATAAATTCTGGAAAATTCAGAGGGTTGGAAAGGGGTTAAAGGGGTATTCCAGGAAAACATTTTTTTTTATATATCAACTGGTTCCAGAAAGTTAAACAGATTTGTAAATTATTTCTATTAAAAAATCTTAATCCTTTCAGTACTTATGAGCTTCTGAAGTTAAGGTTGTTCTTTTCTGTCTAAGTCCTCTCTGATGACACGTGTCTCGGGAAATGCCCAGTTTAGAAGCAAATCCCCATAGCAAACCTCTTCTAAACTGGGCGGTTCCCGAGACAGGTGTCATCAGAGAGCACTTAGACAGAAAAGAACAACCTTAACTTCAGAAGCTAATAAGTACTGAAAGGATTAAGATTTTTTAATAGAAGTAATTTACAAATCTGTTTAACTTTCTGGAGCCAGTTGATATATAAAAAAAAGTTTTTTCCTGGATAACCCCCTTAATAATACAAGGATAAGTTTTATGGTGATTCCCCCCCAGTGGTTTATAGCATTTTGTTTATTGCTTAGTCAAAAAAAATAATTATGGCTAAGTTATTGTAGACAGCAAAATTAGATGTTTTACAAGAACCATCTCATCCGCTATCACAGTGTGAACATTCATGTCAGGGTTTCGGGGCCGACCCAAAGTTCGCGCTTTGTAATTAAGTTGACAGGAAAAGAAAGAAATTTACATTAGAGACTAGAAAAGCCACAAGAATCCAATGTTTTAGCAGGACGCCGGAAGGATAGCGTGACGTCTGCAATGTGATGTCCCCATGTCATACCGTCCTGGTACTGAATAATGAAACGCTTATAAGAAACCCTCCAGTTAAAGGGGTACTCCGGTAGAATTTTTTTTTTTTAAATCAACTGGTGCCAAAAAGTTAAATAGATTTGTAAATGACTTATATTTAAAATTCTTAATCCTTCCAGTACTTATCAGCTGCTTTATGCTCCACAGGAAGTACTGTTCTTTTTTAATTTCTTTTCTGTCTGACGACAGTGCTCTCTGCTGACACCTCTGTCCATGTCAGGAACTGTTCAGAGTAGGAACAATTCTCCATAGCAAACCTCTCCTGCTCTTGACAGTTCCTATCATGAACAGAGGTGTCAGCAGAGAGCACTGTGGTCAGATAGTGCTCTCATTTTGAAAATGTTTTCCAACAGATAGTCTTTACAGAAAAGGATGTATAGGAAGATAGGAAGAGATGCAGTATGAGAGAAGTAGAGGTGAATTCACATGAGGCAGATTTGTTACCGAAATTTCTGTGATTTCTTTCCCTTGTATTTGCTTGCCTTTTAGATCAATGGAATTTATTTTCGTTTGTGGAGATTTCTGCAACGTATCTGCTTCATGAATATATATCCTAATAAAAGAGTCCATCTGCCAGGATCTGACCTGCGATGGTGAAAACCCTGAGGCGTTGTTCACACGATAGAATTTCCATGCGGAATTCTTCTGCAGCATTCCGCAGCAGCTGGGATTCTGCTGCATTGTGCACACAGCGAAATATCGGCAGCAGATGTTTCTGCCTCGGAAATCCCAATTCCGGAGTCCGCAGAAAGAATAGACATGTCTATTCTTTCTGCAGAGTCCGTTTGGAAATGCATTGCCGTCTATGAGACAACACATTTCCGAGCGGTCCTAGCACCGGTGGAAGTTTTCCATGCGGACATTCCACCATCTGAACATAGCCTTAGGGTAAGTTCACAATACAGACTTTTTCAGCCAAAGGGGTTGACCCATTCACACTGCAGAAATTCCAGACTTCAAACTTGCCGAAATTATTTTGGCAGAATTCCGCTCCGACTGCATTGTTGTAGATTCAGTATCGTGAATGTACACATGGTGGCACCTACACTACAATCCTTCCACTAGACCAGTTTTTCCTAATCAATGTGCCTCAAGCTACAACTCCCAAGCATTGTGATCCTGTGCACCTTTTATTAAGCTCTACAAACTTTGGATGGTAAATGCTACTTTTTATTTATTCATGTTCACTTTTTTAAATAAAAATAAATAAATAAAAGAATTAAAAGGTGGGTGATTACATTTGTAAGTCCCCCTAGAGGGAATGATTAGATTGCAATCATTAGATTACTTACACTGATCAATGTAACACTATTGATTACATTAATCTGTGTGATTGGCGCTCTGCTAGTATAGTCTGTCTGAGGAAGATGTACTTTGGCAGGCACATAGCACATTAGCCTAGTAACGGTATATGGGATGACTGTCCATGCAGAATTCCACAGGAGTATTCCGCACACACATACCGCTGCAGCAGAGTCCCAGTGATCTCAATAGGATTCTGCTGCACTGGTTATATGGTGAAAACATCTGCCACAGAACTCCCGATTCCGGTGTCTGCAAAAAGAATAGACATCCCTATTCTTTTTACCAACTTCTCTTGGAAATGCATTGTCGTCTATGAGATCCTAGCACCATCCGGTTTCTTCAAATGTGCAGAATGACCGCACATGTTTTTAGTGAGGACATTCCACACATTTTATGCCATGTGAACACGGACTAAAGGCCTCTGGCTGCCATAGTAATTGATTGGTGTTTGGACATGTGACAGGTGCATTTAAAGGGGTACTCTGCTGTCCCAGCATTTGGAACATTTTGTTCTCAATGCTTGGAGTGGGCGGCGGGGTCGTGATGTCACTGCCACGCCCCTCATGGCATCATGCCACACTCCTCAATGAAAGCTTATGGGCCTCAACACTGGTGTTAAAATTGAGACATTCGCCAGTGTATCCTTATATGAAGGACATACCAGAGCCCGCACACCAACGCCAAGGTTTCTCAAAATGGGGCCAGTGGGCAATTACGGCAGCATTCGGTTGACTCACAACTTCCTCCCAGATACCCTTCAGCGTGACTGAGCACACATGCAATGGGAGGAGGGAGGCAAGCTGCAAGCCCCACCTGAGTTGGCTAATATAGGTGCATGGCCTCACAGGTGCTACCCTAATGCTGCCTGGAAGATATTCAAGGCGCATTAACTATGGAGTTATGGATAGCCAATGTCATTGTATACATCTACCACAGTAGTGCACCCATATTCCTGTATTGTATTCTATATGTTACACATCCACACCGTTTATCTGGTGTAGGATTCTATTGTGGCACTTGTAGTCCGCTGCAGGCATCCCCCATTGTATGCATTTTCATGCTGGGGATCGCCCTTAGCAACGGACTACAAGGGCAGGATCTGCTCCCCCAGTATAAATGCACAACTGCATTTGGGGTTGAGCACCTCCAGCCATTTGAGACCACGTTTTCTGTTTGTTTAAATTTTTTTTTTTTTTTTTTTTTTTTTTTTTACGGTTCAAAAGATTTATTAAACATTGAAAACATATACAACATCCGCCCCAGGGCGGTAGAAGCGGGCAATCGAATACAGATAGCTGGTATCAGGATTCCATGCAATCAGTACTGAAGTATAAACACTCACCATCATGCGCTGGATAGTACTAAATAGGCAGGCTAGTAAGACCCAGTCAATGCAGTACACTGACGTAGGCCATGATGCCATAGGTGACGGCCAGATAGAGATAGACAGCAGAGATAACGTATAACTAGCAAGGTCGGGGGAACCTTTGACAATGTGAAAGAAATAAACAAACAATCAAGGGCATCTAGCCAACGTGGTGGGGAGCGATGTCTCATTCGAGTGTCCATTTAAGGGTCTAGAGTAGGCAATCGCTGGAACCAATGCCATCCAAACCAGGCCCCAGCCACTCAAACTAGCATATTACAACCTAAGTCTAAATGGGTCAGGCTGGTTGGGAGGCCTAATACACTACCAATGTAAACCAAAAAAGAAAAAAGAAAAGGAAAAGAACCACACATAGACAAGACACAAAAGGGGAGAATGGAGGGGGACGGAACCGAGCAGAAGCAGTCGGAATAGAGTTGAGAGGGAGGGGGGGGTGGGGGTAAAGGATGCCACAAAGACCCAAAGAGAATAGTCCGGGGGGGGGGGAAAAGAGGAGAGGGGAGGAAGGAGCCCAAAGCAAAGGAAGGGAGACTAAAAAAAAAAAAAAAAAAAAAAAAAAATAAAAAGGGGGGGGGGGAGACCCTCACAGGAGAGGAAGGGCAGTATCAGTGGTGGATGGTAGCGAAACTAAATGGGGGGACGACAGAGACATGGCCCGATACTCAGGGGATGACAGGAAGTCGGTCCACAGAGTCCAGCGCTGCAGAAAACACTCAGGTTTGGACGCCATGTCCGCCATGCACTCCTCCATCCCGTAGATAAATTGCACCTCACCTATCCAGTCAGCTATGGTCGGGGGCAGGACTGACTTCCATTTGCGTGGGAGCACCCTTCGGGCAGCAGAGAGTAATATGCCGATCAGACCCTTTTTCAGAGATTTCAATTGGCCCGGCACCATCGATAGTAAGGCTACTTGGGGGGTATGGGGTACTACGGAACCTGAAATCCTGGACACGGCAGACAAGACTCCGGACCAGAAAGTTTGCAAAAGCGAGCAATCATACCAAACATGAAGCATGGTCCCGGGGGCCAAGCCGCACCTCCAACAGACATTAGGCACAGATGGAAAGCACCGATGCAGCAGAGCTGGGACACGGTACCATCTGGACAAGACTTTGAAGTTAGTTTCTTGCAACTGAACAGAAACCGAGGACCCATGGCACAAGGCATATGCCTTGCTCCAGTCTAGAGGATCAGGGGTGCGACCCAGCTCCCGCGACCACCCCCCCTGATGAGTCGGGACCTGTGTGGTGCATGCAGACATCAAAAGGGCATAGATAACAGATATCAGGTGTCCCGGAGACTCATCCGCCAGACATAAAGATTCAAATGGAAGGGGAAGCCTATGTAGGTCAAGGGACTGTTTCCAAGAAGAGTAAAAATGTGTGAGCTGGGTGTATTGCCACACCTGAGCAGGTGTATGATGTTCCTCCCGTAGGACCTCTGCCAATGGTTTCAAGGAGCCCAAGTGAAGAACGTGAGCAAATAAAAAAATCTTTCCACGGGACCTACCTAGGAAGGGTCCCACCCGGCCGCCCGGTGTAAAGTCAGGGTTGTCACGTATAGACGTCAGGGGACCATTGGGGCGTAGGAGACCCGCCTTGCCCAAATGGCGCAGGCACACCCGAAGCACGGAACGCGCCACATACGGGAGCTTCGTCTGAAGTGCTGATGTCCAATAGGACGCGCGCGTCCAGGGTAGGGACGTGAGCGGGATAGGGGAAAGGAGGGCCTCCAAACGTACCCACAGCTTATCGGTGGGGTGGTGAAACCAGTCCATTATTCTAGTTGCAACAGAAGCCATGTAATAAAGATGAGGGTCCGGCAGAGCCAGACCTCCCTTCGATTTGGGGCGAATCAAGTCCCTCCGGGCCACGCGGTGACCCCGGAGGCCCCACACGTATTTAATAAATATTTTGTTAATGGTCAGAAAAAAGGAGCGGGGGAGAAGGATAGGGATAGTCTGAAAGAGGTAAAGCAGTCTGGGCAATATGTTCATTTTAAGTATGTTGACTCGTCCAATCCAGGAAAAGTCTCGTCTGTCCCATTTGGTCAAGTCAGAGGAAAAGGAGGTAAGTAGGGGGCCGAAGTTCAAGTCATACAGGCGGGTCAAGTCACTGGGGACCTGGATCCCTAGGTATTTGAAGGAGTTGGACGCCCAGCGGAAGGCATACTGCTTCCTGAGCTCTGCGACGCCTCCAGGACCTAGTGACACGTCTAGGGCTACACTCTTAGTTATATTTAGTTTATAATTGCTAAAACGACCATAGTTATCCAAAAGAGTGAAGAGGGCAGGGATGCTACCGCAAGGGTCTGACAGGAACAATAACAAGTCATCTGCAAAGGCAGCACATTTGACAACTTCTCCCCCGACCGGCACCCCCCGAACCTGTTCACTCTGTCTGATAGCTTGCAAGAGATGTTCCATGGCTAGGACATATAGGAGAGGGGACAGGGGGCACCCTTGTCTCGTGCCATTGCAGATAGGGATAGGAGAGGAAAGGGAACCATTTATCCTTATCCTAGCTTGTGGGTGAGTATACAAGGCAAAGATACGTGACAACATTACCGGGCCTAAACCCAGATGAGACAGGACACCCCTCAAGAACCCCCATGCCACCCTGTCAAAAGCCTTCTCGGCGTCCAGGGACAATAAAACACATGGCAACCGAGAAGTTTGAGCGTGGTGGATCACAGAGAAAGTCTTCAGGGTGTTATCTCTGGCCTCTCTAGCAGGTACGAAGCCCGTCTGGTCAGGGTGGATGAGGGTCCCCAATAATGGGTTCAGTCTGAGGGCTAGTAATTTAGCGTATAATTTTGTGTCTACATTAATAAGGGATATCGGGCGATAGCTTTGACAGAGGTTCGGGTCCTTACCCTCCTTCGGGATCACAGTAATAAATGCCTGGAGAAATGAGCTGGGGAATGGGGACGTGGCGGATACTGAATTAAAGGAGGCCAACAGTGACGGAGTCAAATCTGAAGCAAGAAGCTTATAAAATTTGGCAGTATACCCGTCAGGGCCAGGTGCCTTCCCTGAGGGCATAGACCTAATGGCTTCTGCCACCTCTTCCTGGGAAAAGGGGCGTTCCAAGTCCAAGAGGGACTGGGGGGAAAGAGAAGGCAACTGCGTCCTCAAGAGATAGGCCTGTAGATCGGGGGACACAGAGTCAGGACCGGCAAGGCCCGAGTCCAGGCTATAAAGGCCCTCATAGTATGCCCGGAAACTATCCAGTATCTGGGAGGTGAGGTGGACCAGAGAGCCTGAGGGCGATTTAATAGAAGGGATATGCGTGGCCGCTCTCCTATCACGCAACGCTCGTGCTAACAGTCGCCCCGATTTGTTGCCCCATTCGTAAGTCACACTAGAACAGATCTGTCTATACCGGTTATACTTCCTATCTATGCGAACCTGAATGTCTCTGCGGACGTCCATGAGTTCTTTAAGCACCACATCCGACAGGGAGGATTTGTGTCGAGACTCCAAAGTATGTAAGCGGATTAGCAATTCCTTCAATTTCTGGGAGGATTCACGCTTAAGTCTAGAACCGTGCTTAATTAGAACACCACGGAGCACACATTTTAAGGCCTCCCACTTAAGTTGAGGGGAGGTAGGATCACTGGCATGATCCTGCATGAAATTAGTAGTCGCTGATTTCAGATCCGCCAAACAGAGAGAATCCGAAAGGAGCGACTCGTTGAGCCTCCACACAAACTCCCCCCGCGGACAGTCCGGGAGAGACAAATCACAGAACACCGGGGCATGGTCAGAGAATACTATTGAGCCTATGGTCGTTGAAAGAACCTGAGGGAGTAGACAGTGACTAACAAAAATATAGTCCAGTCTTGTGTAGGTCTGTCGTGCATGAGAATAAAAAGTATAGTCACGTGCGTCCGGGTGGTACAACCTCCAGGGATCAGACAGTTGCATCAGATGTAGAAGCTTTCGGATCTTGTTTAATTGCGTGAACGAGAGGGCAGAGGTCCCAGAGGAGGAATCTAAGGAGGGAAGCAAAGACACATTAAAATCACCACAGACAATAAGAGTGCCCTGTGCGAAGGAGGTGAGGTCATCAAAGGTACGCTGCAGGAACGTCAACTGGCCATGGTTGGGCGCATAAATATTAGCGATGGTATAGGGTTTACCTTGGAGTGTGCAGGAAACAAAGGCATAGCGCCCCTCGGTATCGAGTTTAGAGTCTATTACATGGACAGGCAGGGACTTATGAAATAAAATAGAGGCACCCTTAACCTTATGGGAGGGGTCGCAGCTATGAAAACAAACAGGGAAGTATCTGTTGCGTACCACGGCTGCGTGATCGCGCAAGAGATGGGTCTCCTGTAAACATAAAATGGAGGCACGTTGTTTATGCATGGAGTAAAGGATCTTAGCTCTTTTCTCAGGGACATTAAAGCCCTGAACATTCAGGGAAGCTATTTTAACTGACATATTAACGGAGATGGCAAGGAAAAAAAAAAAAAAAAAAAAAAAAAAATTAATTAAAATAAATAAATAAATAAAAAAATTAAAAGGAGGGGGGGGGGGAGGGGGGTGCGTCGGAAGGACGTCGGATAGGAAGAGAGGAAAGAAAGAAAAAAGGGGAAGGGAGAGGGAAAGACGATAGCAGAAGAGGGGGGGGGCGCAAGGCAGCTAGGAAAGAGGGGAACTAGGTGTGCAGGATGGGGAAAGAACGAGAGGAGTTGACACTAGACGAGGTAGAGGGAAGAGAAAAAAAAAAGACAACAACAAACTAAACTGGGGAAAACTTAGCAGGTCAGCTAGGATGCCTGCAAAAATATCCTATCAGTAGCACAAGCTATAACCGGACAGGGGTACAATCCTGTCACTACCTATTGGGGGTAGGTCAGCAGGTGGAGCAGAAGTGACAGACAAGAGGGAAAGGAAGATGAAGGGGATGACATAAAACGCCATCCAGGGAGGGAAGAGACAGGAAGTATGAGATAGAGGAGCCCCACGGGGAGTCTAGTATACAGACCAGGGAGGAAAAGGGGACACAGGACAGTAAGAATACGGTGAGAGGAGGAGAAACGTAGCACCAGGAGAGAACCACAGTATGTAGAGCAATCAGAAAAGGTCACCACAACACTGTAAATCAAAGAGGACCAGCAGCAGTAGGATCTCAGCGGTCTCCCGAGCCACCTGGACCATCCATTGACCCGGAGAGACTGCGGGGTCGGCGGCGGGAGCGCTGCGGTCTTGGCGAAGGTCCATCCGGCTGGTGCCTCCGTGTACGGGGCTGGGGCGGTGGAACAGGTGCAAAGGGGTTGTCCAGAAGTCTTTCCCAGTCCAGCAATTGAACAGGTGGGAGGTCAAACACAGACAAAAAGTCAGGCAAATCCTCCGGAGTGCGCAGTGTAGCATATTTCCCTTGGTGGTGAGCAAACAAAGCGAACGGAAACCCCCATCTGTAAAGAATATGACGTGACTGCAGTTCCGCAAGCAGTGGCTTCAAGGCAGCCCGTAGGCGCAGGGTGTGGCGGGAGAGGTCAGGAAACAGTAATAACTTGGCACCAACAAAGTCAATCTCCTTGAGCTGCCTGGCCCTTCTCATAATCTCTTCTTTTTCCGAGTAGTAATGGACACGGCAAATGACGTCTCTGGGGTTATTTGGGTCAGAACTGGGGGGTCTCAAGGCTCTATGGACCCTATCAATAGCTAGAGGAGTTTGAGCCGGCCGGTCCAGAAGAGAATTAAAGATGTCAGTCACTGTAGGCAAGAGATCTTCAGCTCGTGTCGCCTCAGGGAGGCCACGAATCCTGACGTTATTGCGACGGTTGCGATTTTCCTGGTCATCCAGGTGAGAGTGCAAAAGTCTCTGGTGAGTGGCCTGTTGAGACATCGTGGTGCGTAATTCACTCAAGGAATGTCGCACTTCAGAACGAAATGAGTCCAGTGACTCCACTTTAGAGGTCAGAGAGTCCATTTCAGTTTGGACAGCCTGTAGGTCCTGCCGCCATGTTGATTTCAGAGTGTCAGTAATCGCAGCTAAGTCCTGCTTTGTAGGTAAGAAGGAAAGCAAGGCCTGAAGCTCAGGGTGGGCCTGAAGGATAAGAGCTGCAGATTGGTTGGGGATCTGAGCACTTGCAGTGAGGCTACCAAGATGGGTGTCTACAGCGGGTAGACCAGGGGGTAGCGGGGGGGCCAGTGCTGAAGCCCCCTGGGAAGGTGGGAGGTCAGGCGAGGCCAGCCAGGGGCTATCCAGGTGGGAGGCCCAGGTGGGGCTGGAAGGAGGCCCATGCTGTTCTACTGGTGGGTGGACAGGGGTAGATGGGGTCCCCAGGGGGAACAGCAGAGGGGATCCAGGGTCCGCGGCTGTCATTGGGGCTGCAGCCATTACTGGGGTCAAAGTGTCCAAGGTTCCGATCTGGGGGACACCAGAGCTCAGCCCACTGCTATCAATGGGCGAGGGGAGCGGTTCAGCCGCCCAGGCAGAGTCCAAACGAGGGCTGGGGGGGGGGGCAGTCTCCCCCCAAGGTCGAGGACTGAGCGGGGTATGAAGGCCTCCGGTGCCCGTACCTGCAGAGTGGCGCAGCAGTGGAGAGGCCGCCAGCGGCGGTGAGGGAGGCCCGAGATTCCGGCACAGGTCAGTCAGCGGCAGGTCGATGAGTAGTGGGGGAACCGATGTGGCGGCTTCCAGCAGGGGGTCCTCCCGTCCTTTGGAGCCAGCGGCAGCAGCTGGGGGTCCTTCTGCAGGTCGGCCCTGCGCCCGCTCCACACCGCTCGCGCGCCTTACTTCGGGGGGCGGAGCGTCCAGTGGCGGGGAAGCTGGAGCATGCAATGGCTGCGGCCCGGGGGGGACCATTTCAGAGGCCTCCGGTACAGTCGCCAGCGGGGCAAAGAAGTTGGAGATCGGCGTGGGGGATGCCAGAGAGGTTGGGGTCCTCCTAGCTGTGCCCCGGGAGCGTCTCTTCGGCATAAAGGCAGGTTTCAGGTCCCTGAAGTGCGGGTGGCGGCGGAGCTCAGCAGGAACACGTCTGCACTGCTTGCATGGCAGACCACGCCCCCTGTTTGTTTAAATTTTATACTTGGAGGTGTGTAAACTCCATATGTAATGCGCCTTGAATATCTTCCAGGCAGCATTAGGGTAGCACCTGTGAGGCCAGGCACCCATATTAGCCAACTCAGGTGGGGCCTGCATGTCAGGAACTGTCCAGAGCAGCATAGGTTTGCTATGGGGATTCGCTCCTACTCTGGACAGTTCCTGACATGGACAGAGGTGTCAGCAGAGAGAACTGTGGTCAGACAGAAAGGAAATTCAAAAAGTGTAGTATATAAGTACTGGAAGGGTTAAGATTTTTAAATAGAAGTCATTTCCAAATATGTTTAACTTTCTGACACCAATTGATTTAAAAAAAATTAGTTTTCCACTGGAGTACCCCTTTAAGGAATAAATGTGCTTTCAGCATTACCAATAGCATATAAACAGTTAAAATAGCTGGCATCGGGGTTGGGTCTGTGCCAGCTAATACCCTTCATGGGGGGGATTTGAGGCTGAATGCAGATGTCATGGAGGGGATTCTATCAGCTCGTAATATTCAAATCCATTTGTTTTAAAATGAACTGAAGACTTCAGCATCAGTTGTGGTTTGCACCAGCAGTCGGTCATTACTTTCCCTGACACAGATGTAAGGTTGTGTTCACATCTGCATTGCTTCAAAAGAACAGAAAAAGAAACAGATGTGATAGATTTGTTACCCACAGAAAGAATAGTGCTGCAAAAATAAAAATAATTATTTTTTTGTACAAATAGTTTTTAATCGGTAACAGAGCCACCAAAGCAGCTACAGCATCACCCTGCTCAAAATATGCAAAAATAATGACATAAGTCATACTCACCCAACCAATCCCTATTTCTCGTTACCAAACTTCCAGGTCCTGGTCACATGCTGCACTTGTCATGTGTCTGAATAATTGCTTTTTAATAACTGATAGATTTCAGGTGTTGTCTTGGCTTCCCATGCCTTTTTGTACCTGTGTTGAAAACTTTTTTTTCTTCTGTCATTTCACATTAGCACACATAATTTAATTGTTGAGCTTATTTGTTGTGGTTTCTTTGTATGTATGGATTACTTAGGTTGTTACCAACATCTAGTGAAAAATTCATGTCAATAGCACCTTTGGAAATATATATACAGTGACCCCCTCGACCTACAATGGCCCCGACATACGATAATTTCAATATATGATGGTCTCTCAGAGGCCATCGCATGTTGAAGGCAGCATCAACATACGATGCTTTTGTAAGTCGGGGCCATCGCATAAACGGCTATCCGGCAGCGCAGACTGCTTCAGCTGCCACCGGATAGCCGTTTACGGTGCCCCGTGTGGTCCGCTGACGATCACTTACCTGTCCTCGGGGCTCCGGCGTGTCCTCTTCGGGATCCCCTGCATCGTCGGCGCTCTCCATCGTCGTCATCACGTCGCTGCGCACACCGTCCCGTCATCCAATAGGAGCGGCGTGCGTAGTGACGTGATGGCGCCGACGGAGAGCGAGGATGCCGGGGAAGCAGAGGCCTTGCCGGAGCGTCGGGGACACCCCGGGGATGCGGCGACAGTGATGGAAGGCGACATCCCGGGCAGTGGTGACGAGCAGTGACGGTCCAGAGTGGCGGGGACACCTGAGTATAACCTCCAATACCAGTGGTCTTCAACCTGCGGACCTCCAGATGTTGCAAAACTACAACACCCAGCATGCCCGGACAGCCGTTGGCTGTCCGGGCATGCTGGGTGTTGTAGTTTTGCAACATCTGGAGGTCCGCAGGTTGTAGACCACTGTCCTATACTTTACATTGCACGGATCCCTCTACATACGATGGTTTCAACAAACGATGGTCCATTTGGAACGGATTACCATCGTATGTTGAGGGACCACTGTAGTGAGAAAAATGGTGATGAGTTCAATACTTATTTCACCTGCTATATATATATATATATATATATATATATATATATATATATATTTCAGGGCACATAAAGTTATAACTAGAGTATTCCTCACCAAAAAACAAACACAAGACACTCGTAACAGCTGTGAATGAGCCGTGTTCTAGCCTGCTTGGAATGTACGTTTTTATCCCATTATTGCAGGGTGGTAACATCTGCAGTTGCAAATCTCTTGAATGAGTAAAGTGTTTCTCTGAAGCACAGGGTGACCCTGAAACATGAGTGTCTGTGCGAGTAAAGTAACACAATAATTAGGGCTGGGCGGGATACCGGTTCATACCGAATACCACATTTTTTGGGCTGCACGATATGAATTTTCCCCCATACCCCAATACCGGTTGGCCCCCTCCCCCCTCGGGAATGTAGCGCAGCGCTGTCTGCTAATCATGTGACCCGCCAGCACTGTTCTGCCCTCCAATTAATGATCAGCCCAGTGGGGTACTACTCACATATGTCACCCGCAAGCACTGTCCTCCTCCTCTTTGTTGGGGGCCGCCGGGCGCTGGAACTCAATACTGTACGCCAGTGGTCTCCAACCTGGAGACAGGGCCGGCCTTAGGGGTGTGCGAGCTGTGCGGCTGCACAGGGTGCCATAGCAACAGGGGCGCCGGGCGGCCGACACAGCTCACACCAGGTATATGTAATTTGTATAGCCCAACGTGCAGTCCGGGCGCCAGGCAGGTAACTTCTTCAGACATCTAGCCCTGCTTCGGGCTAGCAGAGCTAAATGCTGGTATAATGAAGAAAACTGTGCCCTGTAGCGGAATGTGACCCTCCGCACAGGGACACAGTTTTCTGCTTTGCAGGCCACTCCCTCTCCTTCCATTCCCACTACCCTCCCTCAACTGTGTCCCTATGCGGAGGGTCACATTCCGCTTCAGGGCACAGTTTCCTTCATTACACCGGAAGGCTTCACTTACCCCGCCCTCCTCCGCGTCTCTGGTTGGCTGGCTGGCCGGCCAGAGTCTGAAGAGGGACGTCGCGCATGTGACGTACCTCCGCAGACCCGCACAGGAGGACGTCAGTGACGTCACCCATCAGGCTGATGCCGGAGAGAAGCACAGCGCAGGACAGGTAAGTGTGTCTATGTGTGTGTGTGCATGTGTGGGTGTCTGTGTGTGTGAGTCCGGGGGGGGGGGGGGGGGGGGGGACCTGCTACTACTACCTAATGTGGGGAACCTGCTACTACCTAATGTGGGGAGCCTGCTACTACTACCTAATGTGGGGAACCTGCTACTACCTAATGTGGGGAGCATGCTACTACTACCTAATGTGGGGAACCTGCTACTACCTAATGTGGGGAGCCTGCTACTACTACCTAATGTGGGGAACCTGCTACTACTACCTAATGTGGGGAGCCTGCTACTACTACCTAATGTGGGGAGCCTGCTACTACTACCTAATATGGGGAACCTGCTACTACTACCTAATGTGGGGAACCTGCTACTACTACCTAATGTGGGGAGCCTGCTACTACTACCTAATGTGGGGAGCCTGCTACTACTACCTAATGTGGGGAACCTGCTACTACCTAATGTGGGGAGCCTGCTACTACTACCTAATGTGGGGAGCCTGCTACTACTACCTAATGTGGGGAACCTGCTATTACCTAATGTGGGGAACCTGCTACTACCTAATGTGGGGAGTCTGCTACTACCTAATGTGGGGAGCCTGCTTCTACCTAATGTGGGGAACCTGCTTCTAACTAATGTAGGGAACTTGCTACTACCTAATGTGGGGAGTCTGCTACTACCTAATGTGGGGAACCTGCTACTACCTAATGTGGGGAGCCTGCTACTACTACCTAATGTGGGGAGCCTGCTACTACTACCTAATGTGGGGAACCTGCTATTACCTAATGTGGGGAACCTGCTACTACCTAATGTGGGGAGTCTGCTACTACCTAATGTGGGGAGCCTGCTTCTACCTAATGTGGGGAACCTGCTACTAACTAATGTGGGGGAACCTGCTTCTAACTAATGTAGGGAACTTGCTACTACCTAATGTGGGGAGTCTGCTACTACCTAATGTGGGGAGCCTGCTTCTACCTAATGTGGGGAACTATACTACACCTAATCTGGGGAACTATATGGTACCTAATGTGGGGGAACTATACTGTACCTAATGTGGAGAACTATACTGCACCTAATGTGGGGAACTATACTGCACCTAATGTGGGGGAACTATACTGCACCTAATGTGGGGAACTATACTGCCAACCTAATGTGAAGAATTATAGTGCACCTAATGTGGGGGAACTGTACTGCACCTAACATGGGGAACTATACTGCACCTAATACCTAATGTGGGGGAACTATACTGCACCTAATGTGGGGGAACTATACTGCACCTAATGTGGGGGAACTATATTGCACCTAATGTGAGGGAACTGTACTGCACCTAATGTGGGGGAACTATACTGCCAACCTAATGTGTGGGAACTATACTGCACCTAATGTGGGGGAACTATACTGCACCTGATTAAGGGGGGCAGGGGACTGGTGAAGGGGTACATGGGACTGATTAAGGGGGCAGGGGACTGATTAGATATTAAAAAAAAATATTTGTCACAAAGATTTTTTTCCTCTTTGTGTATGTTTAGGGGAGTGGGGGGGCCCGGCATGCTGGGAGTTGTAGTTTTGCAACAGCTGGAGGTCCGCAAATTTGAGACCACTGCTGTACGCTGTATACCTATGCCCGGGCTGCAAAAGATAAAGAAAATAAACTATAACTCACCTATGTCGGCCACACGCTGGGGACTGGAACATCGGACAGCCGTCAGCCTATCACCGGCCGGAGCTCTGGCCGGCTTCTTACATGACAGTGCGCTCAGCCTATCACTGGCCAGGGCGGGACATCACTGCCGCCGGTGATAGGCTGACGGCTGTCCGACGTTCCAGTCCCAAGGAACAGCGTGTGGCTGACATAGGTGAGTTGTTGTTTATTTTCTGTATCTTTTGCAGCCCGGGCATAGGTATACAGCGTACAGCAGTGGTCTCCAACCTGCGGATCTCCAGCTGTTGCAACACTACAACTCCCAGCATGCCCGGACAGCCATTGGCTGTCCGGGCATGCTGGGAGTTGTAGTTTTGTAACAACTGGAGGTCCGCAGGTTGGAGACCACTGGCGTACAGTGAGTTCCAGCGCCCGGCGGCCCCCAACAAAGAGGAGGAGGGCAGTGCTTGACATCTGTGAGTAGTACCCCGCTGGGCTGATCATTAATTGCGGGGGAGCAGAACAGTACTGGCGGGTCACATGATTTGGGGGGGGAGTCAAACACCACGCGCGGGTCACATTATTGGGGCGGGGGGTGAAAATACAGTTACATACCGTGGAACCGCCGTAAGTAAAAAAAATACTGTGATACACATGTTTGGTCATACTGCCCAGCCCTAACAATAAAGTACATGGCGGTATTATTGCTCTGTTCTGCATGGAGTGGTAATACAGCTGCCATAGAGGTACTTCTGGCTTTTACAGTATGTGTCTTAGGTTGCATTCACACGGTCCCCCCCCCCTCCCCCGTTTAGGTTCAGTTGTTGCTGCTTGTAAACGGATTACATACAGTTGTACAATTGATGTCAATGGGATTTTTTTTACAATCCTTTCACATCCATTTGCACCCAACTGCGCTCATTTCCATTTTTTTTTACGGGAGAAATGACGGCACATGCAGTATTTTTATCTCCCTTTAAAAAAAAAAAAAACAGAAGAAAAAAAACGGATACAGTAAATTTAACATTGAAGTCTATGGAATATGGATGAGCCTTTAACCCCTTAACGACGCAGGACGTATATTTACGTCCTGCGCCGGCTCCCGCGATATGAAGCGGGATCGCGCCGCGATCCCGCATCATATCGTGTCGGTCCCGGCGCTAATCAACGGCCGGGACCCGCGGCTAATACCACACATTGCCGATCGCGGCGATGTGCGGTATTAACCCTTTAGAAGCGGCGGTCAAAGCTGACCGCCGCTTCTAAAGTGAAACGAATGACTGCTCCGTGCCTGAGATCCAGGCAGGAGCAGTCAAGCGCCGATAACACTGATCACAGGCGTGTTAATACATGCTAGTGATCAGCATAGGAGATCAGTGTGTGCAGTGTTATAGGTCCCTATGGGACCTATAACACTGCAAAAAAAAAGTTAAAAAAAAGTGTTAATAAAGGTCATTTAACCCCTTCCCTAATAAAAGTTTGAATCACCCCCCTTTTCCCATAAAAAAAATAAAACAGTGTAAAAAAATAAATAAATAAACATATGTGGTATCGCCGCGTGCGTAAATGTCCGTACTATAAAAATATATCATTAATTAAGCCGTACGATCAATGGCGTACGCACAAAATAATTCCAAAGTCCAAAAAAGCGTATTTTGGTAACTTTTTATAACATTAAAAAATGAATAAAAAGTGATCAAAAAGTCCGATCAAAACAGAAATCATACCGATAAAAACTTCAAATCACGGCGCAAAAAATGAGTCCTCATACCACCCCATACGTGGAAAAATAAAAAAGTTATAGGGGTCAGAAGATGACATTTTTAAACGTATAAATTTTCCTGCATGTAGTTATGATTTTTTCCAGAAGTGCGACAAAATCAAACCTATATAAGTAGGATATCATTTTAACCGTATGGACCTACAGAATAATGATAAGGTGTAATTTTTACCGAAATATGCACTTCGTAGAAACGGAAGCCCCCAAAATTACAAAATGGCGTTTTTTTTTTTTCAATTTTGTCGCACAATGATTTTTTTTTCCGTTTTGCCGTGCATTTTTGGGTAAAATGACTAATGTCACTGCAAAGTAGAATTGGCGACGCAAAAAATAAGCCATAATATGGATTTTTAGGTGGAAAATTGAAAGGGTTATGATTTTTAAAAGGTAAGGAGGAAAAAACGAAAGTGCAAAAACGGAAAAACCCTGAGTCCTTAAGGGGTTAATGTCATCCGTTTGCATCCCATAGACTTCTATGGGATTCCGCATTCCCATTCACACTGTAGAATTCCATTGAATTCAACAGGACTTTGCTGCAGCGGAATTTCCGTGCAGAATTCCGCACGGAAATTCCATTGTGTCATCATAGCCTTACAGACATTTTCATGGAAAACAAGAATGCTATTTAACCCCTTGACGACCAAGGACGTAAATTTACGTCCTGGTGCTGCGGTACTTAGCGCACCAGGACGTATATTTACATTATGTACATGACCCCGAGCATCAGAGCGATGATGATCACAGCCAGGGACCTGCCAGTAATGGTTGACATCCGCGGTTGTCAATACTGATCACGGCATCTGTGGCAGTGCGGTCTGAAATATTGATGATCGGATCGCCCACAGCGCTGCCGTGGCGATCCGATCATCCAGAATGGCGCATGGAGCTCCCCTCACCTGCCTCTGCCGCCTTCCATGGGTCTTCTGCTCTGGTCTAAGATCGAGCAGACCAGAGCAGAAGATCACCGATAATACTGATCAGTGCTATGTCCTATGCATAGCACTCAACAGTATTATCAATCAAAGGATTGCTATAGATAGTCCCCTATGGGGACTATTAAAGTGTAAAAATAAAAGTATTTAAAAAAGTATTTTAAAAAAATGTGAAAAACTCCCTCCCCAAATAAAAATTTAAAATGTCCCTTTTTCCCATTTTATCCCTATAAAGTGTAAAAATAAATATTAATACACATATTTGGTATCACTGCGTGCCTAAATGTCCGAACTACTAAAATATAATGTTATTAAGCCCGTATGGTGAACGGCGTGAACGTAAAAAAAAAAAAAAATGTAAATTGCTGCTTTGTCACATTTTATTTTTAAAAAATTATTTTTTTAAATAAGTTTTATATACACAAATATGGTATCAATAAAAAGTACAGACCATGGCACAAAAAATTAGCCCTCACCGCCGCTTAAACAGAAAAATGAAAAAGTTTTAGGTCGTCAAATAGAAGGATTTTAAACATACTAATTTGGATAAAAAGTTTGCAATGTTTTTAAGCGCAACAATAATAGAAAAGTATGTAATCATGGGTATCATTTTAATCATACTGACCCACAAAATAAAGAACACGTCATTTTTACCGTAAATTGTACGGTGTGAAAACGAAGCCTTCCAAAACTTGCTAAATTGCTGTTTACTTTTTAATTTCCCCACACAAATAGTATGTTTTTGGTTGCGCCATACATTTTATGGTAAAATGAGTGATGTGCTTATGCAGGACAACTGGTCGTGCAAAAAAAAAAAAAAAAAAATCCCTCATACTGGTCTGTGAAGAAAAATATAAAAGTTAAAATTTTTAGAAAACGAGGAGGAAAAAACGAAAATGCAAGAATAAAATGGGCTTAGTCCTTAAGGGGTTAAATCCATTTGAATGGAATGTGTCATCAGAAAATATCCTATTGATTAAATCAAGTTGTTGCACTAACCATATTTTTTATTTTTTGGTATTTTTTACTAAGGGTCCATTTTATTATCTATAGTTCATAATATTCTTGAAATGTTGCAGTTTCCATTCTCACCACTAGGTCTAGAACTAAGCTGAGACTTCCTGTTCTGTATATGAACAGATGTTTCTCCACCTTCATTGGAGTCGCCTGGGGTAAATTCAGATATTTGGACAGGATTTGGAAAGACACAGCCCTGTCTTTATAAGATCTCACAGCTGACAATGTATATCAGATCAAAAACAAAGTCATGAGGGGGAAATAACTGCCTATAGAACTTAGTAACAGGTTTGTGTGGAGGTACAGAACTGGAGGAGGCGGCAAAAACTTTTCTGCTGTGCTTAAAATTCACAAGGGAACAGTGGCCTCCATAATTCTTAACTGGAAGTTAACTAATCGGGGGAGAAAGGCCCAATGGTCACTCTTCCTGAGCTCCAACCATCCTGTGTGCAGATGGGAGAAACCTCTAGAAGGTCACCCATCACTGTAGCCTCCATAATCTGGGCTTTATGGCAAAGTGACCAGAAAGAAGCCATTCCTTAATAAAATACACATGAAAGCTGCCTGGAGTTTGCAAACATAAAGGACCAAAGTAAAGAGTATGAAAGGGGCTTCAACTAAGTACTGAGTAAAGGGTATGAATACTTATGTCACTGCAAGACTTTAGTTTTTACATTTTTGATAAATTAGCAAAGATTTCTAACATTCTGTTCTTAGTTGGTCATTTTGAAGTATTGAGTGCAGAAAATGGAGGAAATTGAAAGGGTCTGAAGACTTCCTTATATTCATTGGGGGAGATTTATCAAACTGTGTGAGAGAAAAACTGGAGTGATTTTTCCACAGCGACCAATCACAGCTCAGCTAACGAGCTCTGGTAAAGAGAAAGCTGAGCCTTTGTCCACAGTGCACAACATTATCAAGAAGTTTGCAACCCATAGCACTGTAGCTAATCTCCCTGGATGTGGATGGAAGAGAAAAACTGATGAAAGGTGCCAACGCAGGATAGCCTGGATGATGGATAAGCAGCCCCAAACAAGTTCCAAAGATATTCAAGCTGTCCTGCAGGCTCAGGGAGGATCAGTGTCAGCACGAACTATCGGTCGACATTTAAATGAAATGAAACACTATGGCAGGAGACCCAGGAGGACCCACTGCTGACACAGAGACATAAAAAAGTAAGACTACATTTTGCTAAAATGAACTTGAGTAAGCCAAAATCCTTCTGGGAAAATGTCTTGTGGACAGATGAGACCAAGATAGAGCTTTTTGGTAAAGTACATCATTCTACTGTTTACCGAAAACGGAATGAGGCCTACAAAGAAAAGAACACAGTACCTACAGTGAAATATGGTGGAGGTCCAATGATGTTTTGGGGTTGCTTTGCTGCCTCTGGCACTGGGTGCCTTGAATGTGTGCAACGCATCATGAAATCTGAGGATTAACAAAAGATTTTGGGTCACACTGTACAGCCCAGTGTCAGAAAGTTGGGTTTGCATCTGAGATCTTGGGTCTTCCAGCAGGACAATGACCCCAAACATAATGTCAAATAGCCCCCAGAAATGGATGGCAACAACGTGCTGAAGAGTTCTGAAGTGGCAGCAATGAGTCCAGATCTAAATCCCATTAACCCCTTAAGGACCGGAGGTTTTTCCGTTTTTGCATTTTCGTTTTTTGCTCCTTGCCTTTAAAAAATCATAACTCTTTCAAATTTACACCTAAAAATCCATATGATGGCTTTTTTTTTGCGCCACCAATTCTACTTTGTAATGATGTCAGTCATTTTGCCCAAAAATCTATGGTGAAGCGGGAAAAAAAATCATTGTGCGACAAAATTGAAAAAAAAACGCTGTTTTGTAACTTTTGGGGGCTTCCGTTTCTACGTAGTACATTTTTCGGTAAAAATGACACCTGATATGTATTCTGTAGGTCCATACGATTAAAATGATACCCTACTTATATAGGTTTGATTTTGTCGGACTTCTGGAAAAAATCATAACTACATGCAGGAAAATTAATACGTTTAAAATTGTCATCTTCTGACCCCTATAACTTTTTTATTTTTCCGTGTATGGGGCGGTATGAGGGCTCATTTTTTGCGCCGTGATCTGAAGTTTTTAACGGTACCATTGCATTGATAGGACTTATTGATCACTTTTTATTCATTTTTAAATGATATAAAAAGTGACCAAAAATGCACTATTTTGGACTTTGGAATTTTTTTGCGCGCACGCCATTGACCGAGCGGTTTAATTAATGATATATTTTTATAATTCGGACATTTCCGCACGCGGTGATACCACATATGTTTATTTTAATTTTTATTTACACTGTGTTTTTTTTTTTTATTGGAAAAGGGGGGTGATTCAAACTTTTAATAGGGGAGGAGTTAAATGATCTTTATTCACTTTTTTTTTCACTTTTTTTTTGCAGTGTTATACGTCCCATAGGGACCTATAACGCTGCACACACTGATCTTCTATGTTGATCACTGGTTTCTCATAAGAAACCAGTGATCAACGATTCTGCCGGATGACTGCTCATGCCTGGATCTCAGGCACTGAGCAGTCATTCGGCGATCGGACAGCGAGGAGGCAGGTAGGGGCCCTCCCGCTGTCCTGTCAGCTGTTCGGGATGCCGCGATTAGCCGCGGCTATCCCGAACAGCCCGACTGAGCTAGCCGGGAACTTTCACTTTAAGCCGCGCGGCTCAGCTTTGAGCGCACGGCTAAAGGGTTAATAGCGCGCGGCGCCGCGATCGGCGCTGCGCGCTATTAGAGGCGGGTCCCGGCTTCACTATGACGCCGGGCCCGCCATGATATGACGCGGGGTTACTGTGTAACCCCGCGTTATATCAGAAGAGCAGGACCAAGGACGTATCGGTACGTCCTTGGTCCTTAAGGGGTTAAACACCTGTGGAGAGATCGTAAAATTGCTGTTGGGAAAAGGCGCCTTCCAATAAGAGAGACCTGGAGCAGTTTGCAAAGGTATAGTGGTCCAACATTCCGGCTGAGAGGTGTAAGAAGCTTATTGATGGTTATAGGAAGCAACTGATTTCAGTTATTTTTTCCATAGGGTGTGCAACCAAATATTAAGTTAGGGGTGCCAATAATTTTGTCCAGCCCATTTTTGGAGTTTGGTGACATTATGTCCAATTTGCTTTTTTTCCTCCCTTTTTTGGTTTAGTTCCAATACAAACAAAGAGAATAAACAAAACATGCTGCAATCCTTTTCTGTGAGAAATACTTCATTTTCTTGAAAAATGTCAGGGGTGCCAACATTTACGGCCATGACTGTATTTAGACAGAGGGCAGGGTTACAAAATTATATCACAAGTTTTACTAAAAAGTGTAAGAAAAGTTTACTGGTAACACAGTACAATACAATAATATGAAAACAGTAACTGCTGGAGGAAATCTGATTCTAAATTCCCTCTGTGCTCAAAATGAAGAAGTCACACAAAGGGCAAGAGAAATAGGTTGTCTGGAACTATCTCGAATATCATGGAACATCTCACACAAATAATTAGAGATGAGCGAACTTACAGTAAATTCGATTTGTCACGAACTTCTCAGCTCGGCGGTTGCTGACTTTTCCTGCATAAATTAGTTCAGCTTTCAGGTGCTCCGGTGGGCTGGAAAAGGTGGATACAGTCCTAGGAAAGAGTCTCCTAGGACTGTATCCACCTTTTCCAGCCCACCGGAGCACCTGAAAGCTGAACTAATTTATGCAGGAAAAGTCATCGACTGCCGAGCCAAGAAGTTTGTGACGAATCTATTTTACTGTAAGTTCGCTCATCTCTACAAATAATACTTAGGCTTGGGTCACACACAGCGCATCCGTACCACATTTCAAGCTGCAGATGCGCCAGCGGCAGTCACAGAGCGACAACAGAGCGAGCTCCCTGCTAAGGCTGGGTTGCTCTGTGTGTCTGCTCTTAGTTGCAGATTTCCCGCCGGCAGTAATGAGCGGACAGAAAGAGCTATCCAGCCACAGTAGGGAGCTCACTCTGTAGTCACTCTGTGACTGCCATCGGCGCATCCACAACTTGAAATACGTTATGGATGCGCTGTGTGTGACCCGATTCCTTAAAGCGCTACTCCACCCCTAGACATCTTATCTCCTATCCAAAGGGACCCCTGCATTCTCCTTGCTGCACCCGGCGTTCGTTTAGAGCAGCGCTGGAGGCTCGTGACGTCACGGCCGCGCACCACCCATGACATCACGCCCACGTCCCCTCATAAACTTGCATTGAGGGGGTGTGGCCGTGATGTCATGAGCAGGGCATGACCGTGATGTCATGATTCTCCGCCCCGCATCACCAGAAAGCACTCTGTGCATCGGATCACGGGGTCCCCAGCGGTAGGACCCCCTGCAATCAGACATCTTAGGCTCCTTTCACACTATGAATTTCTCAGTTTACAAACTTCCGTCACTACAGCTGCAAAACCCGGCCGTTACAAAACCCCTGACGGCCGTGACTAAACTGCATGCAGTAATTTTTCCGCCACGATGTCCCGTCACTGTATAACGCCCGTAATTAATTACGGGCATATACGGGTGCAAACGGGTAGTTACAAAACCCCATAGGCTGCAATGCAATTTAGTCACGGCCGTCAGGGGTTTTGTAACGGCCGGGTTTTGCAGCTGTAGTGACGGAACATGTGACAGAAGTTTGTAAACAGAGAAATTCATAGTGTGAAAGGAGCCTTATGGTCTATCCTTTGGATAGGGGATAAGATGTCTAGGGGCGGAATAACCCTTTAAAGATAATCCGGCAGCTGCTATTTACATTCCAAGCTGCTGACACTGTTAGGCTCCATTCACACAGCGGAATTTTCGATAAGAAAATTCATCTCAGAAATTGTGTTGCAGCAGACTTCCATTGCTTTCCCAACTCCACAGAAAGAACTGACACGTCATTGGAATTTGATTGGAAATGCATTCCTGTCTATGAAGACAGCACATTTCCCAGTGACCCTAGCGCCGGCTTGTTATGCAGGCACCTGAAACCTGCAGAATGTCCGCCCACTGTGTAAACATACACTTAGATAACTGTTAGGACAAGGATACACGCGGTAACTTTCCAATATCTGTGTTTCCATAATACAGAAAAATGCTTCTGTATACAAATTGTGTTCCCAAACCTTCAAGTGCTGAGGGCTCCTCGCTCCCCCTTCCATCCCTAAGCCAAGCCCTGTTTCCAAATCTCATCCCTGTGCTGTACATACAAATTGTATGCAGTTGTGAGATCTGTAAACAGGGCTAAGCTTCCAGGTGAATGTCAATCAAGCAGGGAGGGGGAGCGAGAAGGCATTCCAGCCCTCTGCACCTAAGGTTGGAAACACCTCTTTGCACCAGAGAATAAAATAATTTTTCAACATTATAGAAGCACAGAGAGATACAGTATATGAGAGGAACCATGTGTCTTGTGTCCTATCAGCTAATAAAGTCAGCCGTTTGGAATGTGAATTGCAGTGGATGGATCTTCAGTCCACAAAATGTACAAAATAATGCAAATAATTCAATATTACCCCCTCCCATAGTCCACGTGAGAGCACCAGTCGTGTATCAAGACCCAACACATTTTGCCATACACCAAGACTTCCTCAGGGGTTACTTAGTGGTTTAAATGTTCAGTCAAATTTATACGTTCCTTGTATAATGTGTACTACTGTGAACCTTTGTACAAATGTAATAAAGCTTCACTTGTTTTGCTATTTGTTTGTGTTGACATCCATTCCAATAAAGATATAACTGTATGTTATGATGTTGCAGTTTTTTGCATGAATCTTGAGAGGTATCAATCACAAGTTATATCCTGACAGCAAAAATAATGCTGCTTGGCTAGCGCCGATATATTTCAATTGGTTCCACCAGGTATGGTAGTGTGCCTCCAGCTGTTGCAAAACAACAACTTTCAGAATGAACATGCTGGGAGTTGTAGGTTTGCAACAGCTGGAGGCACTCTGGTTGGTAAACACTGGGTTAACTATAGTGCCTCCAGCTGTTGCAGAACTACAACTTTTCATTTTTTCCTCCTCATCACCTTCTAAAAATCATAACGCTTTCAATTTTGCACATAAAATTCCATATTATGGCTTATTTTTTGCGCCACCAATTCTACTTTGCAGTGACATCAGTCATTTTACCCAAAAATCCATGGCGAAACAGAAAAAAAATTCATTGTGCGACAAAATTGAAGAAAAACTGTCATTTTGTAAATTTTGGGGGCTTCCGTTTCTACGCAGTGCATTTTTCGGTAAAAATAACACCTTATCTTTATTCTGTAGGTCCATACGGTTAAAATGATCCCCTACTTATATAGGTTTGATTTTGTCGCACTTTGGAAAAAATCATAACTACATGCAGGAAAATTTATATGTTAAAAATTCTCATCTTCTAACCCCTATAACTTTTTTATTTTTCCGTGTACGAGCTGGTATGAGGACTCATTTTTTGCGCTGTGATCTGAAATTTTCATCGGTACCATTTGTATTGATCTGACTTTTTAATCGCTTTTTATTCATTTTTTCATGATATAAAAAGTGACCAAAAATACGCTATTTTGGACTTTGGAATTTTTTTGCGCGTACGCCATTGACCGTGCGGTTTAATTAACGATATATTTTTATGGTTCGGACATTTCCACACGCGGCGATACCACATATGTTTACTTTTATTTACACTGTTTTTTTTTCTTTTATGGGAAAGGGGGGTGATTCAAACTTTTATTAGGGAAGGGGATAAATTACCTTTGTTAACTTTTTTTTTTGCAGTGTTATAGCTCCCATAGGGACGTATAACAATGCACACACTGATCTCCTATGCTGATCCCTGCAGAGCCATAGCTTTGCATGGATCAGCGAGATAGGGGCTCGATTGCTCAAGCCTGTAGCTCAGGCTTGGAGCAATCGAACCCCGATTGGACGCTGCGGATACAGGTAAGGAGACCTCCGCTCACGTCCTAGCTGATCGGAACATCGCGATTTTATCGCAATGCCCTGATCCGCCCGACTGAGCTGCCGGGAAGCGTTTACTTTCACTTTCAGACGCGGCGATCAACTTTGATTGCCGCGTCTAAAGGGTTAATAGCGCGCGGCACAACGATCTGTGCCGCGTGCTCTTAGCCCAGGGTCCCGGCTATGAATAGCAGCCGGGACCGACCTGGTGTGACCCGTTTTAAACACTGGGACCGGGAGTAGGGCGTACAGGTATGCCCTACGTCCATAAGAGGTTAAAGGGGTACTCCAGTGGAAAACATTTATTTATTTATATCAAGTGGTGCCAGAAAGTTAAACAGATTTGTAAATGACTTCTATTAAAAAATCTTTTTCCTTCCAGTACTTTTTAGCAGCTGTATGCTACAGAGGAAATTCTTTTCTTTTTGAATTTCTTTTTTGTCTTGTCCACAGTGCTCTCTGCTGACACCTGATGCCCGTATCAGGAACTGTCCAGAGCAGGAGAAAATCCTCATAGCAAACCTATGCTACTCTGGACAGTTCCTGACATGGACAGTGGTGTCAGCAGAGAGCACTGTGGACAAGACAAAAAAAAAGAAATTCAAAAATCAAAAGAATTTCCTCTGTAGCATACAGCTGCTTATAAGTACTGGAAGGATAAAGAAAGTAATTTACAAATCTGCTCAACTTTCTGGCACCAGATCATTTATAAAAAAAAATAGTCTTCCACCGGAGTACCCCATTAAATGCTGGTCGTTGCACCAGCACTCTAGAATTCAACCATGTTTCGCTCAACCTAGCTTCATCAGGGTCTTTACCTTTCTTTGCTCCATATGAGGCTTTGGCAAGCCACAAAACAGATATGACTAGAACCTTATACAGAACTAAAATGTATCCTTTATAAGCCGTTATCAGGATATAGGCACATCTAATACCATTGATACATTTTATTGAGTGCAGAGATCACAATATAAAGAATGGCAATATTTGACTGACAAGGTACAATAAATAAAAAAATTTCCATTAAAGCGAACTACTTCTTATTGCTTGTGCCTTATATTTAACATATTTCTTTATGTGTTACACAACGTGTATTGAACGCTTCCAATCCAGACTGTCTAGTAATGCTTCTCATGAGCTCAGATTTCTTGGTTTTCACCCAGAATATTATACAAGGTTTAATATCAAGGCATTACTAGCTGATTTTGGCTTATTATCAACTATTCGGGGAATAAAAAAAATAAATAAAAAAACACCTGTATTATCTTATATAAAGTATAGACTTTGAAAATTAGACTTAAAGGGGTTATCCAGGGAAAAACTTATTTTTATATATCAACTGGCTCCAGAAAGTTAAACAGATTTGTAAATTACTTCTTAATCTTAATCCTTTCAGTACTTATGAGCTGCTGAAGTTGAGTTGTTCTTTTCTGTCAAAGTGCTCTCTGATGACATCTACAAGGGAACCGCCCAGTTTAGAAGCAAATCCCCCATAGCAAACCTATTCTACTCTGTGCAGTTCCCGAGACGAGCAGAGATGTCAGCAGAGAGCACTGTTGTCTGACAGAAAACAACAATTCAACTTCAGCAGCTGATAATTATGGAAAGGATTAAGATTTTTTAATAGAAGTTATTTACAAATCTGTTTAACTTTCTGGAGCCAGTTGATATAAAAGTTTTTTCCTGGAATACCCCTTTAAAATCTGTCTGGATCCCACTCAGTAAGTACCGCACTCCACCATGGTGAGCAGTTCTATCCCCCACAACAGTGTTCTCCAACCAGAGTGCCTACAACTGTTGCAAAACTACAACTCCCAGCATGCCCGGACAGCCAAAGGCTGTCCGGGCATGCTGGGAGTTGTAGTTTTGCATCATTCTGGTTACCGCAGAGACCTCATTTTCTTTCTTTTCCAGCGTTTATTGTCCACGTCGTCGACAAAGTCTGGGGGATCCGGTACCACAAACCCATCCGTCAGTTTGTAATACACTATTGTAGAATCGGTTTCGACAATCGCTAAGAGAACAGAACGTGCCGAGTTCTCGTCTTTTTCTGGCGTATGGTTCAGTTTTAGAAAATGCTGAATTCTGAAAAATAAAGAAAAAATAGTTGATATACAATATGTATATTTTTTATTTACATAATAAAGTACCTTTTTTTTTTCTTTATTTTAGTTTTTTTGGTTGGTACAAGATTGTAGTGCAGGTGACACTGATAAAAAATGGTCTTAGCCTTTCTTTGCTCCATTGGTTTGTAACCCCCGTTTTTGGGTATATGCTAATGGGCCAGCTTGGGGCACGTGGGGTATTCCCAAGCCCTAAGTGCGCCCTGATGTCCCGCCCGCTTCCTCCCCCATCCAGCACGCCTTAAAGGGGTACTCCGCTGGAAAACCTTTTTCTTTTTTTTTTTTTTTATGAACTGATGTCAAAAAGTTAAACAGATTTGTAAATTACTTCTATTTAAAAATCTTAATCCTTCCAGTACTTATCAGCTGCTGTATGCAGTTGTGTAGTTCTTTCCAATATGACCACAGTGCTCTCTGCTGACACCTTTGTTCATGTCAGGAACTGTCCAGAGGCAGGAGAGGTTTGCTATGGGGATTTTCTCCTACTCTAGACAGTTCCTGACATGGACAGAGGTGTCAGCAGGGAGCACTGTGGTCAGACGGAAAAGAACTACAAAACTTCTTCAGTAGCATACAGCAGCTGATAAGTACTGGAAGAATTAAGATTTTTAAATAGGAGTAATTTACAAATCTGTTTAACTTTCTGGCACCAGAAGATTAAAAAAAAAAATGTTTTCCAGTAGAGTACCCCTTTAAGAATATTTAGAATTATACCTCTCCTTCTGCCTCCTTTTCGTACTAACTGCGCAAGTGCCGCTTCCAAAGTATACCCGGAAACGATGTGCGGCACTGCTTCACAGCAACAGCCATCTTGAGTAAGCAGTCCTTATTAACCAGGAAGCAGTGCATGCGCAGTAATTGCGGAAAGGATGCAGAAGGAGGGATATGAATATTAATAAGGAGGGCTGGATGGAGGAGGAAGCGGGCTGGACATCAGGGTGCACTTGAGGATTGGAGACACACTGCGTGCAGCAAGCAGGCTGATAAGTATATACAGAAAAACAGGAATTACCAACTACAGAGTAAACAAACCAACACCTCCAAAGAGTAGTATCAGGATCAAGCAAGGTGCTGGAACTCTTCAAAGGTAAAATGATTTATTCTGCAACGCGTTTCGCGGAAGACCGCTTCATCAGGCATATTGGGAACAGGTGAGGTCAGTGGTATTTATATAACACCATTAACCCATGCACAGATATACAAAAAATTGACAAAATTTTAAAACAATGCAAACTACCGAGTAGAGAAAGGTAAAGACCTCTGATGAAGCTCGGTTGAGCGAAACATGTCAGGGGGGATGTGTTTGTCTAGGTTTTAAAGTTCTGTCTCTCTAGGGTGGATTTAAGTTTTCTGGTGAACTGCAGCCACCAGCACTCAGTCACTGTGTAAAAGGCCACGGCTGTCCAGGCATGCTGGGAGTCATAGTTATGCAACAATTGGAGGCACACTGGCTGGGAAACCCTGGTCTAGAGACATGTCAAAAATTATGATCAATCTCGATCGGAGTGTTCCAACATCGAATGATCGCTAGGAGTGCGGCTGAGCTTAGTGCGCTCTTCTAACGACCGGTTCGATCGATCGGTCGGGGTCTGAACACTCAGACCCCAACAGGTAAAATTATTGACATCTCTCTGCAACATGTCAAAAGTTCTGTAGGTCCATACAATTTCAACGATACCCAATTAATATAGGTTTTGCTTTATTTTACTACTTTTAAAAAAATTATACCTATTTGTAAAAAACAATGTGTATGTCTAAAATTGTCCTCTTCTGACCCCTATAGGGATGTATTAGGGCTCATGATCTATAGTTTTTATCGATACCATTTTTTGTTTTGATGATACTTTTTATTGCTTTTTACAGTTTTATTCTTGTATATAAAGTGACCAAAAATCAGCAATTCTGGACTTTGGTGTTTTTTATGTTTACGCTATTGACTGTGCAGTTTAATTAATGTTATACTTTGATAGTTTGGACATTTCTGCGCACGACAATACCACATATGTTTGTTTACTTATGTTTACATTATTTTATTTGAAAAAGAGGGGATTCATAATTTTATTAGGGGAGTGGCTTATTCTCATTCATAACCAATATTTATGTACATTTTATTCACTATTATTTAGTCCCAAGAGGGGACTATTACATGCAATCATTCAATTGCATACACTGATCAATTCTGTCCCATAGAGTAAAGGACGGATGATGCTTCCAGCTCCCAGGTGAACATACAGTCAGGTTCATAAATATTGGGACATCGACACAATTCATACATTTTTGGCTCTATACATCACCACAATGGATGTGTGAACGGTGTAGGAATTACAACAGTTTGCATATGTGCCTCCCACTTGTTAAGGGACCAAAAGTAATGGGACAATTGGCTACCGGGCAAGCTGGAAGTTGTAGTTTTGCAACAGCTGGAGGCACACTAGTCTAGCGAGAAGACAGGAAGTGAATATCTACATAAACTCAGGCATGTGCTGCAGATGCTAGAGTCATTTTGTTGTACAGATGCTACAGATGTTATAGATATTGCATTTTTTTTTGCCAAAACACAATAAATTCAGTATTGTGTAAATGCTGTATAATGGTCAGCAGTGGTGACTAACAGAGCCCGCTAACTTATAATGGGGTCTGTTGGGCTCCATGGTTATTTGCTTTGCAGGCTACACTTCAGTGACCCCCTTAACTTACAATGGTCTCAGGTTACAACATTTTTCAGTCTTTTCTGGACCATTGTAACTTGAAACCAGACTCACCATACAATGCTACAGACAGTCCAGATCTGTGAAACGTGTCAATGGCTGGATGAACAGACCAATCAGAATGGGCATTCACTGGTAAAACCCCTGTATTACTGAAGCGTATGCACTGACTGGTGTCTGGTAGTGCCTCCCTAGAGTATAGGGAGGTACTACATGTTCTTTACTACTCTTTACCTGTAATCTTGAAGTGCATGTACTGACTGGCTGTCTGGTAGCGCCTCCCTACAGTACAGGGAGGTACTACTAACTCAGATTATTTTCCCTAACTACTCCTAACACCCCTCCTGCCCTTAAAAAAAAAAAAAAAAAAATCAAAGCTTTGTATCATACCTTTCCCCTTGCTCACATTGTTTGAGCCCCCAGCAGGAGAAAGTGGGCGTTCCCCAGCAGGCGCGATGTCACTGAAGCCTATGACAGCTGTGCCTCCCATGCCCCGCACACACTTCCTGAGTTTGGTCTCCTGCCAGGCCGGGAGGAGACCAAACTAACTGTTTGACTTGGCGGCTGGGAACAGAACAGAGCCACCTAGTGGCCGTTTTTTCAATCACATTAAAAACATATAAAAGGTTGAGAACTTTAACAGCAAGTAAAAAGCAAAGTGTCTTATAATTACATAAGGAACAATATATTTAAAGTTTCGTTTGGTGACAGGTACTCTTTAAGAGTGTGATAAGGTCTGACGTGTCTGGAGGAAAAATATTTGCCAGGGGGACTGCATTTGGGCAAACTTTTTTTTAGGTGTTTCCTAGCTTTCCTCTGCTCTGGAGATCACACGTTTAGTCGGCACAAATATGTAACAAATTGCGGTATGTGCTTTAAAAACCACTGTACTCATGCTCCCATTTATTATGGCCTCCCATAGGTCTCTTTTAATGTCTTGCCATGTGGTCGCATCTTTTTCTCATTAAAGCTAGAATGGTTTGTATGTTATTGATGCCTGCTACTACTACTATGACATACTATAGTGTGAGCTTTGTACGGTCGTCTTGTGCTACTACTTTAACAAATTGTAGAATAAGCACTAGGGCACTACACCGACTTCCTGTCAATTCATTCAATTAAATCCCAACAATGAAGGCCTTTTAAGATACACGGTGTCGGAATAAAAAAAAATAAATAAAAAAAATAAAAACATCTTCCGTCGTCCCTTGTAACTTAACCTGACAATGTAGATGATTGAAGGACATTGAGGAGAACAGTCGTTTCTCTATGGCTCGGGCACACTGAATATTCAAAGACAGACAACGGGCACAGTAGCTTTACACACCGCAGAGAATGTGTACGAGCGACTGTAAGAAATGAAAAGAAGTTGTTCCCTTGGGGAGGATCCTGAACAATCGGGGACTTGTGCTGCTGGAGAGCGGAGATGTGGCTGCCGAAATTCTGAGCGCTCATGGAGATTCGTAGTTTATTCCGATCACAAGCTAAAACAACACTAAATTCAGACCTCTACCTCACTTTATATCAGTGCTTCCCAACCGGGGTGTCTCCAGCAGTTGCAAAACTACAACTCCCAGCATGCCCGGACAGCCGTTGGCTGTCCGGGCATGCTGGAAGTTGTAGTTTTGCAACAGCTGGAGGCACCCTGGTTGGGAAACACTGGCATGGAGTTTTGCTTTTCCTGTATTTGCATGGGATTCCTCCCACACTCAAAAAATATAGGGGGGGGGATTTATCAAAACCTGTCCAGAGGAAAAGTTGCCCAGTTGCCCATAGCAACCAATCAGATCGCTTCTTTCATTTTTGAAAAGGCCTCTGAAAAATGAAAGAAGCGCTCTGATTGGTTGCTATGGGCGACTGGGCAACTGAGGTGATCCCACATGATAATCTCTGCACAGTGCTACATAACATGTAAAATTAAAGGAGATCTGCAGCCCTAGACAGTCACTTAGTCCTGCGGATAGGGGATAAGTGTTTGATTGAAGGGGGATTGAACGCCACGGCCCCCCGAGATCTCCTGTACGAGGCCCCGGCAGTATGACAACGTGACCGACATGCCCCCTCCATGTATCTCTATGGGAGAGGCGGAGATGCAGCGTTCGTATATCCCCATCTCTCCCATAAAGCTGTATGGAGGGGGGGGGGGTGTCGTCGACCTCAGTGCGCATGAGCCGTGGCAACCGCCGGGACCCGTGGCTAATAGCGCGCGGCATTGATTGCAGTGCCGCCCGCTATTAACCCTTTAGACGCAGCATTCAAAGTTGAACGCCGCGTCTAAAGTGAAAGTGTGCCGGTTAGCTCAGTGGGCTGTTCGGGATAGCCGCGGCGAATATAATATTGCGTATAACACTGCAAAAAAAAGTGAAAAAAAAAGTGAATAAAGATCATTTAACCCCTCCCCTATTAAAAGTTTGAATCACCCCCCTTTTCCCATAAAAAAAAAAAACAGTGTAAATAAAAATAAACATATATGGTATTGCCGCGTGCGGAAATGTCCGAATTATAAAAATATATCATTAATTAAACCGCAAGGTCAATGGCGTGCGCGCAAAAAAAATTCCAAATTCCAAAATAGTGTATTTTTGGTCACTTTTTATATCAGGAAAAAATGAATAAAAAGTTATCAATAGGTCCTATGAATGCAAAAATTGTACCAATAAAAACTTCAGATCACGGCGCAAAAAATGAGCCCTCATACCGCCCCATACACGGAAAAATAAAAAAGTTATAGGGGTCAGAAATTAAATATAATAGATAAAACAGAAAGAGGCGGCGCTCAGATCCCAAAAGCAATTGAAAGTAGGAGAGGTTTGTACTCACCCGGTGTATGTGGGAGGTCACAGGACAGTGATCCCCCACTAACACCTGGAGTCCTCTTGTCACTTATATACTGAAACAATCTCCGTCATGTAGACATCCCTTAGGGAGGGCGCAGGGTGAGCCGGAATCACAGTGCCGTGGTCCGTGTATGAAAAAAGAACAAATGGAAAAACCAGCGCTCGGAGGCAGTATATAACATAATAACAATCAAACCAAAATGTAGTAGATTGTCACTGAGATGGACTTACTTCACTAGGGGAGATGTGTAGGTACAGTAACCTTTCACATCATCCCCTTCCAGAAGAGTATGACAAAAAGGCCCGGAGGTCCGTGGATAGATAGGGTAGGTTTTATTGCGACGCGTTTCGGAGGGCTTACAGAATCGCCTCCTTCCTCAGGCATATATCAAAGCAAAGTAATAACAGCCCCCTTAAATACATACCATGTCCGGGGTAGAGGCGTGTTAATTGGTTCTTGTGTTCTAATGGAAGGATGGTTTGAGGACCTGCAGATCCGGTTCTGCAGGTCACATGTTCCAGAGTCACGTGATCATAGATCACGTGATACCCAGAGGTATAGTGATTACCTCCTAAGGGGGTCAGAAATTACAATTTTAAACGTATAAATTTTCCTGCATGAAGTTATGATTTTTTCCAGAAGTCCGACAAAATCAAACCTATATAAGTAGGGTATCATTTTAATCGTATGGACCTACAGAATAAAGATAAGGTGTCATTTTTACCGAAAAATGTACTTCGTAGAAACGGAAGCCCCCAAAAGTTACAAAACAGCGGGTTTTTTTTTCAATTTTGTCTCACAATTATTTTTTTCCGTTTCACCGTAGATTTCTGGGCAAAATGACTGACGTCATTACAAAGTAGAATTGGTGGCGCAAAAAATAAGCCATCATATGGATTTTTAGGTGCAAAATTGAAAGAGTTATGATTTTTTAAAGGCAAGGAGCAAAAAACGAAAATGCAAAAACGGAAAAAACCCCGGTCCTTAAGGGGTTAAGGGTCTATTCACATGTAAAGTATTCTGTGCAGATTTGATGCACAGGATTTCAAGTCATTCAGTTTACATTGAAATCTGCAGCAGAAAATCCTGCGCATCAAATCTGCGCAGAATACTGTACGTATGAATATAGGAGGAAGAAATTCCAGCGCAGGATAAAGTGCAACAGCACAGTAAGCACTAACGGGTTTCGGGTCAAGCTGGACCCTTAGTCATGGCATTATACGTATGAATAGACCCTTAAGGTTTTGCTTCTGAACAACAAGCAGAAAACGTTGGGTACTCCGGATAAACACGGGAGCTCTCCTCTCAGCTGCCATGGTGACAGGAAATACTCGTAACCTCATGGAATTCCTCACTGAAACGCTCTCCTTCTAGTAAATCCTGGAATTTCACTTATTTCGTCAATTTCACTCATATGGTGTCTGTGTTTGGCAGAGCAAAATCTGTAAGTGCTAAAATGCTTGAAGGTAAAAAACTAAGACTGTCAACGCTATGCCAAATACCGATACCATTTCAGGTACCCAATACTTAGAATCTGATTTTTTTTTATATATATATATATATTTATTTTTATTAAACATTTTTCTCTAAAAGTACAGAATGTGCAAAATCCAAATCAAATGTAAAGAAAAAGAGTAGGACTAAGAATAGAAGAAAACCATACTGCATCCCAATGAAGCATGACAAAACAAACAGATGATTATAAGATGAGCCCGACAAGCTGCCCAGGTACACCAGCCTTCTGCCAAACTCGCCTGCATCCCGCCCTCCACCGCAGCCCCCCTGCCCCAACCACTCCATTAACAGTGCAGCTCAGAGGTGTCAGCAGAGAGCACTGTGGTCAGACTGGAAAGGAAATTTAAAAAGAACTTCCTGTGGAGTATATAGCAGCTGATAAGTAATGGAAGGGTTAATATTTTTAATAGAAGTAATTTACAAATCTGTTTAACTTTCTGGCGCCAGTTGATTTAAAAAAAAAAATGTTTTCCAGCGGCGTACCCCTTTAATGCGTCATCTTGACCCCAATGGAACAGTTGAAAAATGGCCAAGTAAAGAAACATATCTGCAAATTGGGTAGGAGGGATTCAAGAGCACCCAGGGAGCCTCCGAGACCCTCCAAAATCTGATCTTTTATGGCTATGATACTTTATAATGCAGATACTGTAGATACGCATAGTCGTTTGGTATGTCAGATTCAAACACTTTTTAGGTGTCGCACATTTTGGCAAAACATTAATCTTTCCAATATACTTCATTAAAAATGTTATCTACTTTGTATAGAAATCATGGCTTATTAAAAAAAAAGACCACTAGGGGTCCTCATACCATCCTGAACATAATCCTGTCTGGTTGCAGCGTCATCTTTGTCTCAGCTGAAACACAGGCTGGGACAGAAGTCCAGGAAGTGAGGACAAGACTATCACTTCTCTGTGCTCACTCCTGTCCTATCAGACTGCATTATGAACACGGAGAGGAGGGGGGTTACAGAGCAGCCTGCAGTGATTGGATGAAGAGACCCAGCACAGCACAGCAGACTCAGGGAGGAAGTGAATGCACGGTGAGTGAGGGCGGGCTCAGTGCTTGCCTCGGACACGCCCCTTCCTCAGCAGTAAATGTCAGAAGGAGTGAACCAGAGGTGCGGCCATTGTTCTGAAGTATCCCAGGAGTCTTTTTTCTCGTGCAATTGTGAGCAGCCTGTGTGCCTAAATGTGCTACAATGGTCTGTAGCGTTTTCAGACATGTCTCCCATCAATCTAGGATGTCATTGGTCGGAAAATGTAAAGGGAGCTGTCAGCAGCACATCTTGATGAGTTGCGTGCCCAAGGATATTCAGCAGACAACCAATAATACCCTCACTGGTAGTATGCCAAGATGTATAAGTGACTGTATGTCTCCGTGTGGCGCTCATACTTGATACTGAATAAAATCGAGATGTTTTAATTATTTTGCTTCCATTTTTTTCCCATCATTTGCATACCATTAACATGTCTATCCATCCTGTGGTTTTCATAATTTCACAACATTTCCTTACTAGTGATGCAAATTCAGTGTTGAGGAATGTATATAGCACCTACATATTCAGCAGCCCTGTACAGAGATCGTATCCCTCACATCCCTGATCCCTGAATCTAATTTCGGATTACCTCATTTTTATGTTTTGGTGTGTAGACGATAACCGAAGGACCCAAAGGAAACCAACAGAGAAAACACAAATTCTATGGGGATATCGCCCTTGATAGGATTCAACCCCAGTGCTGCAAGGCTACGCTGCTTAACCACTGAGCCACTGTGCTGCTGACAACTCTTAGGCTGGGATCACACTGTGGAATATCTGGGCAGAATTTCTGCCAGAGATCAAGTTGGCGGCACTAGGACCGCGTGGACTGCATTGCTGTCCCCATAGATGTCAATGCATTTCTGAAAAGATCTCCCAAAAGATCCACCCAGAAATGCATTGCCGTCTATGGGGACGGCAATGCAGTCCGCATGGTCCTAGTGCTGCTGGGTTGATCTCCGGACGAAATTCTGCCCAGAAATTCCACAGTGTGAACCCAGCCTTAGGGTACGTTCACACAGGCAGATTTTTTTTGCAGGTTTTCCGCTGCCTATTTGAAAGGGGGTGGGCTCTTCTGGGCTGTCCGCAGCAGATTTTGAATTTACGCTGCGGAAAATCCGCCGCAAGCCCCATTGAAGTCAGTAGGGACTGCGGCGGACTTTCTGTAGAGTAAATTCCACTGCGGAAAATCTGCTGCGGACAGCTGAGAAGAGCCCGTCCCCTTTCAAATACGCAGCGGAAAATGCGTAAACCCTTAGTGTCCATTCACATGGCAGTATTGCAGAATTCCGCCTCAAATTAAAGCCCATAGACTTCTATGGGATTCCGCACTCCCATTCACACTTCTGAATTTCCGCTTGCGGAATTCCGCAAGCGGAAATTCAGAAGTGTGAATGGGTGTGCGGAATCCCATAGAAGTCTACGGGCTTTAATTTCAAACAGAATTTCGCAAGCGGAAATTCTGCCATATAAAAAGACCCTAAGGCTGGGTTCACACTGCAGAATTTCTGGGCAGAATTTCTACTGGAGATCGAGCCGGCGGCTCTAGGACCGCGCAGACTGCATTGCTGCCCCCATACACTGCAATGCATTTCTGGGTGGATCTTTTGGGAGATCTGCTCAGAAATGCATTGCCATCTATGGGAACGGCAATGTAGCCCCCGCGGTCCTAGTGCCGCTGGCTTAATCTCCGGCAGAAATCCCGCCCAGAAGTTCCACAGCGTGAACCCAGCCTAAGGGTATGTTTACAAGTACTATACATGCTGTGGATTTAATGCTGTGTTCAGCCATTTATTTATACTGAATTACACAGCAAGTAATCCAAAGCAAAAAATCTGCAGCATATACAGTACATAACAACATACCCTTAAAGGGTCGTTCTCACCCCAAACGGTGATGGTATATTGCAAGAATATGCCACTAATTTTTAATTGTAGGGGTTTAACCTTCCGGCTACTTACTGTACAGGAAACTACCTGCACAGCCGATGTCCGGGATCACCTATGTGCAGGGAAAAAAGAAATAGTCTGACCTCCGGGAGCCATCACTTTATAAGAAGGGGATAGCCTTTTAACAATCGCCATGTGTTACATAGGACCAAGTGTAAAGGATTAGCAAAACTTTATTTTATTATCTAATATGGATTATAGTAAGTTATGATAAAATGATGTGACATTTGGCAATGTGCAACACAAAATATAACACAAATAAGAAATCATTACGTTTACTACATATGAAAACAACCATCTGTGCAGCTCCACCAAAGAGTCCTTCATAGCTGGGGGTTTATAGCTAATGTAAAATGCAGGGCACAGAACTGGAGGAGCGCAGCATTAGGCCCAAGGGGGAACGTTTACAGCTCATTTATAAACCTATAACTCAACCTGAATGGGAGCAAAATATAGAAAGTACAAACACCGGGCCATATCATTAGAAACACATTCTATACGTTCAATGGTATAACGCACATGTACATGCCTGGTGACCAAGCTTTACTATATGGCTGCAAATCATATGTAGAGGCTGAGTCACTGCTGCTGTATCCACTTTATTATGTACACTGCTGCTATAGCCCTAATATCCTATATACTGCTGCTGTAGTCATCATATCCCATAAACATCATATCCCATATACTGCTGCTGTATCCATCATATCCAATATACTGCTGCTGTATCCATCATATCCCATAAACATCATATCCCACATACTGCTGCTGTATCCATGTTATACCATATGCTGCTGCTGTATTCACCATATGCCATATACTGCTGCTGTATCCATCATATCCAATATAATGCTGTTGTATCCATCATATCCCTTAAACATCATATCCCACATACTGCTACTGTATCCATCTTACACCATATGCTGCTGCTGTATTCACCATATGCCATATACTGCTGCTGTATCCATCACATCCTATATACTGCTGTTGTATCCATCATATCCCTTAAACATCATATCCCACATACTGCTGCTGTATCCATCTTATACCATATGCTGCTGCTGTATTCACCATATGCCACATACTGCTGCTGTATCCATCTTATACCATATGCTGCTGCTGTATTCACCATATGCCATATACTGCTGCTGTATCCATCATATCCAATATAATGCTGTTGTATCCATCATATCCCTTAAACATCATATCCCACATACTGCTACTGTATCCATCTTACACCATATGCTGCTGCTGTATTCACCATATCCCATATACTGCTGCTTTATCTATCAAATCCCATATACTACTGCTGTATCCATCACATCCCATATACTGCTGCAGTTTCCTTCATATCCCATATACTGCTGCTTTATCTATCATATCCCATATACCGCTGTTTTATCTATCATATCCCATATACCGCTGTTTTATCTATCATTTCCCATTTACTGCTGTTTTATCTATCATATCCCATACACTGCTGCTTTATCTATCATATCCCATTTACTGCTGTTTTATCTATCATATCCCATACACTGCTGCTTTATCTATCATATCCCATTTACTGCTGTTTTATCTATCATATCCCATACACTGCTGCTTTATCTATCATATCCCATATACTGTTGCTTTATCTATCATATCCCATATACTGCTGCAGTTTCCTTCATATCCCATATACTGCTGCTGTATCCATCACATCCCATATATTGCTGGTGTATCTGTAAAATCTAATTTCAAGTGAGGGGGCACTACAGGGAAATCAAACATGTATTACCATATTTCCCTTAGTGGGAACACAGTCTAAATGACAAATCAAGTGGATCATGTGAAAAATATCAATCCAATCTAGCTGTATGGGCTTTCCCTGAGCCATCTTTGCACTTTTGAGAATTCTTCTGATGGACCTGGCTGGCCTGACTTCACTTAACGCGACGTTCTGTTTACCAACCCCTGACCTGACCTGCTGAACCTGCTTAGTCTGACATTCCCCATCTGTTAGTGACGCAGATTCACCCTGACTGCTTACACAGCCCAACGCAACATCAGCTCTTACATCTAGTGTAGACCATGACCAGTATTCTCTCTTACATCTAGTGTAGACCATGACCGGTATTCTCTCTTACATCTAGTGTAGACCATGACCAGTATTCTCTCTTACATCTACTGTAGACCATGACCAGTATTCTCTCTTACATCTAGTGTAGACCATGACCAGTATTCTCTCTTACATCTAGTGTAGACCATGACCGGTATTCTCTCTTACATCTAGTGTAGACCATGACCGGTATTCTATCTTACATCTATTGTAGACCATGACCGGTATTCTATCTTACATCTATTGTAGACCATGACCGGTATTCTCTCTTACATCTAGTGTAGACCATGACCGGTATTCTCTCTTACATCTAGTATAGACCATGACCGGTATTCTCTCTTACATCTAGTGTAGACCATGACCAGTATTTTCTCTTACATCTAGTGTAGACCACGACCAGTATTCTCTCTTACATCTAGTGTAGACCACGACCAGTATTCTCTCTTACATCTAGTGTAGACCACGACCAGTATTCTTTCTTACATCTAGTATAGACCATGACTGGTATTCTCTCTTACATCTAGTGTAGACCATGAACATTATTCTCTCTTACATCTAGTGTAGACCATGACCAGTATTCTCTCTTACATCTACTGTAGACCATGACCAGTATTCTCTCTTACATCTATTGTAGACCATGACCAGTATTCTCTCTTACATCTACTGTAGACCATGACCAGTATTCTCTCTTACATCTAGTGTAGACCATGACCAGTATTCTCTCTTACATCTACTGTAGACCATGACCAGTATTCTCTCTTGCATCTAGTGTAGACAATGACCGGTATTCTCTCTTACATCTAGTGTAGACCATAACCGGTATTCTCTCTTACATCTAATGTAGACCATGACCAGTATTCTCTCTTACATCTAGTGTAGACCATGACTGGTATTCTCTCTTACATCCAGTTCAGACCATGACTGGTATTCTCTCTTACATCTAGTGTACACCACATGTTTTAGATTAAAAGCGTTGCTGTCATTAAAAACAACCTATGACATGTTGATCAGACATGTCAACAGTTGTTGATTGCTCCGGGTCTCACTGCTGCTTTCATGAACATTGAGCTCCCATTCCCAGTAGGCCGAGAGATCTGTATATTTCTCTGCTAAGACTTCTTTGTAGAGAAATGCAGTTTTCTCGGCCGGCCAAGGAGTGGAGCGCAATGGGCCGCAACGGTTCTCAGGAGTGATATCCGGTGCAATCAACAACTTTTCACAGGTCTGATCGACATATCAAAAGTTGTCATTAATGACAGAAATGCTTTAATAAATCACCAACGCATGAAACAATCCTGCTATGGAGAAGACTTTTAATATTTTGACACAGCTAAGAAAATACTAAAGTTAGTTCTTCAACAAAAGAATAACCCCTCCATCATCTGAACATAATGAGATACTAGTGGTATACTAAATGTTTCAATATGCCATTTTGTCTCTTCCACAAATTCCACTTAGGATATGCTGGCAATGGGATTCCGCTGCACAGTATATACTACGGAATTTTAGCAGCGCTGATATTCTGTCGCCAAAATCCGGGCAGAATCCGTTTTGCAAACATTGTCCGCGCAGTCCTAGTGCCGAGTGATTCTCAGAGTTGGCCGCACTACTAAGACTTCTGATTTTGACCATAGCCCAAGAGAATTAAAGGGGTACTCCGCTGCTCAGCGTTTGAAACAAACTGTTCTGAACGCTGGATCCGGGAGATCGTGAAGTCATAGCCCCGCCCACTCATGACATCACGCCCCCTCCCATAGACTTGCATTGAGGGGGCTGGGCGTGACATCATGAGGGGCGCCGGCTCCAGCGTTTGCAACAGTTTGTTCCAAATGCTGAGCAGCAGAGTACCCCTTTAAGGATTATATAGACGTCGCTGTCGGTAGGAAGGTGTGTGTGGGGATGGAAAGGTGCAGTGATTTGTAGAAGTTGTTTTTTCGTGTTGACATGTGTAAGCAAATTTATGTTTATACAGAAAATTTATAAAAGATGATTTTGAATTAAAATTGGAAGCTCTGCAGGTGAAGCAGCATTTTCACAGGTGTGATCACCTACCTCTCATGGCTGCAAGGCACAGAGACTGGAGTGGGGATTATGACTTGAGGCGGGATGTCATTTTTCTCTTCCCCACATAGGTAAACGATATGAAGGTCTGATGAGCCCATAATTTGCACATTGTTCCAGTTCCGTACTAAAAGAAATGATGTAGTAGTGAAGGTGACGCCAAAAATAAGCAAAGATTCCTCTACCATTAACCGTTCGTAACAGAACCTACAACTCTACAACATAAAGAATACATAAAAAACAGACAAGCTGCGAAGCAATCCAATTACCATGGAACCAAAAAAGGTTCTCTTCTCTGAACATATAAACAAATTGGTTAATATGCCCATAAACAAGAGAAAAGACAGGACCAGCTGATGACCTGGTGTGTATGGGGGTCTGCCAACTCTCCCCTACAGATGATATCATCTGAACCAAGCAGAATAAATGTCAATGCCCAATCCTTATGATCTTGGGGAAGATAAGCTAAGCAGGCGCACACTTGGCCTGATCGAGCATGTAACATTCATGGGGGAGACAGAAGGAATAGCGGGTGGCGTTTGTTCAACAGGTATTTAAAGTGGATGGGCAGCTTTAATAGAAATACAAATTATAGATTTTTAATTATTTAGGCTGCATTCACATCACGTTTAGACACTATGGCTGCCGGGTCCAGCTACGGTTTTAGGTTTGGTCACAAAATCAGATACAGGTCAAGTATGAGCCGACAGGAGTCCCTATCTGACTCCAGTAGGCTCATTAAAGTGAATGGGTTTTGCGCCGGTCCAGCAGGGATACGGGAGCTCCTGGTTTTGAAATTTCCCAGCCAAACCTGGCCGCCATAGTGCCTAAACATGACGTGAATGCAGCCTGTGTGAGAGAACACGGTGTTGCTCCATATCAAAACCCATGGATCATAGTGTCAAAAGTGTTATTTCTATCCATTTAAAGACTAATTTCTTGAAGAAGCTCGGTTTTATTTGCCTATATCATGCATACCATTACTAGCTCTACTATGCCATTTGTTTTATTCCAGAACAGAAAATCACAGTGTTAAATGTGTCAGAGGAAGAGGTCAGTCATGGGTTAGTGGACTTCCTGTGAACGACAGCCTGACATCATCACCTATCAGATTCCTCTTGGCGGCTCATAGACCCCATCTAGATCTGTATACTGCTGCTATCTCTACGGGATCAGGATATCAAGTAGTTATACACCTCCCTCTCTAACTCTATCTATATACTGCTGCTGCTGTCTCTAAAGGATCAGGATATATACACTGCTCAAAAAAATTAAGGAAACACTTAAACAACGCAATGTAACTCCAAGTCAATGACACTTCTGTGAAATCACACTGTCCACTCAGGAAGCAACACTGATTGACAATCAATTTCACATGCTGTTGTGCAAATGGAACAGACAACAGGTGGAAATTATAGGCAATTAGTAAACACCCCCAATAAAAGAGTGGTTCTGCAGGTGGTGACCACAGACCACTTCTCAGTTCCTATGCTTCCTGGCTGATGTTTTGGTCACTTTTGAATGCTGGCGGTGCTTTCACTCTAGTGGTAGCATGAGATGGAGTCTACAACCCAAACAAGTGGCTCAGGAAGTGCAGCTCATCCAGGATGGCACATCAATGCGGGCTGTGGCAAGAAGGTTTGCTGTGTCTGTCAGCGTAGTGTACAGAGCATGGAGGCGCTACCAGGAGACAGGCCAGTACATCAGGAGATGTGGAGGAGGTTGTAGGAGGGCAACAACCCAGCAGCAGGACTGTTACCTTTGTACAAGGAGGAGCACTTTCAGAGCCCTCAAGCAGTCCACAAATGTGCATGTGTCCACTCAAACGGTCAGAAACAGACTTCATGAGGGTTGTATGAGGGCCCGACTTCCACAGGTGGGGGTTGTGCTTACAGCCCAACACCGTGCAGGACGTTTGGCATTTGCCAGAGAACACCAAGATTGGCAAATTCACCACTGGCGCCCTGTGCTCTTCACAGATGAAAGCAGGTTCAAACTGAGCACATGTGACAGACGTGACAGAGTCTGGAGATGCCGTGGAGAACGTTCTGCTGCCTGCAACATCCTCCAGCATGACCGGTTTGGCGGTTGGTCAGTAATGGTGTGGGGTGGCATTTCTTTGGGGGGCCACACAGCCCTCCATGTGCTTGCCAGTGGTAGCCATTAGGTACCGAGATGAGATCCTCAGACCCTTTGTGAGACCATATGCTGGTGCGGTTGGCCCTGGGTTCCTCCTAATGCAAGACAATGCTAGACCTCATGTGGCTGGAGTGTGTTAGCAGTTCCTGCAAGAGGAAGACATTGGTGCTATGGACTGGCCGCCCGATCCCCAGACCTGAATCCGATTGAGCACATCTGGGACATCATGTCTCGCTCCATCCACCAATGCCACGTTGCATTACAGACTGTCCAGGAGTTGGCGGATGCTTTAGTCCAGGTCTGTGAGGACATCCCTCAGGAGACCATCCCCCACCTCATCAGGAGAATGCCCAGGTGTTGTAGGAAGGTCATACGGGCACGTGGAGGCCACACACACTACTGAGCCTCATTGTGACTTGTTCTAAGGACATTACATAAAGTTGGATCAGCCTGTAGTTTGGTTTTCCACTGTGATTTTGAGTGTGACTCCATATCCAGACCTCCATGGGTTGATAAATTTGATTTCCATTGATCATTTTTGTGTGATTTTGTTGTCAGCACATTCAACTATGTAAAGACGCAAGTATTTCATACGATTAGTTCATTCATCCAGATCTAGGATGTGTTCTCAGTGTTCCCTATATTTTTTTGACCAGTGAAGTACGGTAGTTATATCCTTCCCCTCCCAGCTTTATCTATATACTGCTGCTGCTATCTTTATGTGATCAGGATATATAGTAATTATACACCTCTCCTGAGGCTGTGTTCACACTTTGCATTTTTGAGTTCTTGTTTTGTTTTTTTTTGCAAACACTTTCTCTCTGCAAATCCAGATTATTGATAGGAAATATAGGCATACCCAAGGACCTCTATATTCTGTATGAAGGCTGATAGGATAAGGTTCTGAATACAATACCTTCTAGAAGATCCATGTAGACCAGAAATGCTGCATAGACTTGTGAACTGTCCGCTACATCCAGCGCCATCATCTCCTTAAACTTAAAAGGAATTTAATAAAATGAATCCTTATGGTAATTTTTTACTGGAGATAAAAAAAAGAAGAACACACGGCATATAAATACATTAAGGCGAAAGCCCAAAGTAAGTTGCATTCCAGCGCGATCTTCATTTCCAGCGAGGAGAGACGCCTGGCCATACTGGGCAGTACAGTTGCCAGGGCAACTGTATGATACTCAAATAAGTTCCATACACCAGTCCTGTTCATTAGAAAAAGGCTTCCTGAGTGTGGTATAGTAACCGTACCGCTCAGCGTGGTCTGCGTCTCTGGACTTGGACTTTTAAAGGGGTACTCCCCTGGAAAACATTTTTTTTAAATCAACTGGTGCCAGAAAGTTAAACAGATTTGTAAATGACTTCTATTTAAAAATCTTAAAGGGGTACTCCGGTGGAAAACATTTTTTTAGGTCTTTATAAGTCAACTGGTGCCAGAAACAAAAACAGATTTGTAAATGACTTATATTAAAAATCTTTACCCTTCATGTACTTTTTAGCAGCTGTATGCTACAGAGGAAATTTTGTTCTTTGTTGTCCACAGCGCTCTCTACTGACACCTCTGTCCGTGTCAGGAACTGTCCAGAGCAGCATAGCTTTGCTATGGGGATTTTCTCCTGCTCTGGACAGTTGCTGATACGGACAGAGGTGTCAGCAGAGAGCACTGTGGACAAGACGAAAAAAAAATTCAAAAAGAAAAGAATTTCCTCTGTAGCATGCAGCTGCTAAAACGTACTGGAAGGGTAAAGATTTTTTAAAAGAAGTCATTTACAAATCTGTTTAACTTTCACCAGTTCATAAAAAAAAAAAAGTTTTCCACCGGAGTACCCCTTTAATCCTTCCAGTACTTATGAGCTGCTGTATACTCCACGGGAAGTTCTTTTCTTTTAGAATTTCCTCTCTGTCTGATCACAGTGCTCTCTGCTGACACCTCTGTCCATGTCAGGAACTGTCCAGAGCAGGAGAGGTTTGCTATGGGGATTTGCTCCTACTCTGGACAGTTCCTGACATGGACAGAGGTGGCAGCAGAGAGCACTGTGGTCAGACAGAAAAGAAATTCAAAAGTAAAAGAACTTCCTCTGGAGCATACAGCAGCTGATAAGTACTGGAAGGATGAAGATTTTTAAATACAAATCATTTACATTATTTAATTTGTTTAACTTTCTGGCACCGGTTGATTTAAAAAAAATGTTTTTCCAGTGGAGTACCCCTCCCGTAGGCTTGCACTGAGGGACAGAGCGTGATGTCACACCCCGTCGGCCCTGTGGTTGCCTGTAATCAGACCTGGAGCGAACACGCTCCGGGGACTGATTACAAACGGGGTGCCAGCGGCGGGACCCCCTTGATCAGGCATCTTATCCCCTATTCTTTCAATAGGGGATAAGATGTCTAAGCACCGGAGTACCCCTTTAACCCCTTAAGAACCGGGTTTTTTTCCGTTTTTGCATTTTCGTTTTTTGCTCCTTGCCTTTAAAAAATCATAACTCTTTCAATTTTGCACCTAAAAATCCATATGATGGCTTATTTTTTGCGCCACCAATTCTACTTTGTAATGACGTCAGTCATTTTGCCCAAAAATCTACGGTGAAACGGAAAAAAAATCATTGTGAGACAAAATTTTAAAAAAAACGCCATTTTGTAACTTTTGGGGGCTTCCGTTTCTACGTAGTACATTTTTCGGTAAAAATGACATCTTATCTTTATTCTGTTGGTCTATACGATTAAAATGATACCCTACTTATATAGGTTTGATTTTGTCGGACTTCTGGAAAAAATCATAACTACATGCAGGAAAATTAATACGTTTAAAATTGTCATCTTCTGACCCCTATAACTTTTTTATTTTTCCGTGTATGGGGCGGTATGAGGGCTCATTTTTTGCGCTGTGATCTGAAGTTTTTCACGGTACAATTTTTGCATTGATAGGACTTATTGATCGCTTTTTATTCATTTTTTCATGATCTAAAAAGTGACCAAAAATGCACTATTTTGGACTTTGGAATTTTTTTGCGCGTACGCCATTGACCGTGCGGTTTAATTAATGATATATTTTTATAATTCAGACATTTCTGCACGTGGCGATACCACATATGTTTATTTTTATTTACACTGTGTTTTTTTTTTATGGGAAAAGGGGGGTGATTTAAACTTTTAATAGGTAAGGGGTTAAATGATGTTTATTCACTTTTTTTCCCCACTTTTTTTTTGCAGTGTTATAGCTCCCATAGGGACCTATAACACTGCACACACTGATCATTGTTATCCCATAGGGACATATAACACTGCACACACTGATCATTGTTATCCCATAGGGACCTATAACACTGCACACACTGATCATTGTTATCCCATAGGGACCTATAACACTGCACACACTGATCATTGTTATCCCATAGGGACCTATAACACTGCACACACTGATCATTGTTATCCCATAGGGACCTATAACACTGCACACACTGATCTTTATCATTGATCATTCTCATAAGAAACCAGTGATCGATGATTCTGCCGCATGACTGCTCATGCCTGGATCTCAGGCACTGAGTAGTCATTCGGCGATCGGACAGCGAGGAGGCAGGTAGGGGCCCTCCCGCTGTCCTGTCAGCTGTTCGGGATGTCGCGATTTCGCCGCGGCTATCCCGAACAGCCCACTGAGCTAGCCGGCATGCTTTCGGTTTCACTTTAGACGCGGCGTTCAACTTTGAACGCCGCGTCTAAAGGGTTAATAGCGCGCGGCACTGCAATCAATGCCGCGTGCTATTAGCCACGGGTCCCGGCCGTTGTTAGAGGCCGAGCCCGACCCGCTATGACGCATAGAAGTAATTTACAAGTCTGTTTAACATTCTGGAGCCAGTTGATATATATAAAAAAAATCCTTTTTTCCCAGAATACCCCTCTAATGGTCTTATGCTTAGGGTATGCCTTTATTAAAAAACCCTTTAGGTCCATATTTTAAATAACCCACAGGGCAATGCTTGCACCATCTCCAATAGTTCTAAAATATATTAACCTCATTCTCTGCAGATCCATCATATATTTCCTTCCATTATTGGAGTTTCATATGAGATGGGATGATGCAATCCACGTGAATTAGTTTGAAGAAACAGCCAAAAAGAAAATTCTAATTAAAGGGGAACTCCGATACTTAAAGGGGTACTCCATTGGAAAACATTTTTTTTTTTTTTTTAAAGCAACTGGTGCCAGAAAGTTAAACAGATTTGTAAATGACTTCTATTAAAAAATCTTCACCCTTCCAGCACATTTTAGCAGCTGTATACTACAGAGGAAATTCTTTTATTTTTGAATTTCTTTGTCCACGGTGCTCTCTGCTGACACCTAATGCCCATATCAGGAACTGTCCAGAGCAGGAGAAAATCCCTATAGCAAACCTATGCTGCTCTGAACATTTCCTGACACGGACAGAGGTGTCAGCAGAGAGCACTGTGGACAAGACAAAAGAGAAATTCAAAAAGAAAAGAATTTCCTCTGTAGTATACAGCTGCTAATAAGTACTGGAAGGGTAAAGATTTTTTAATAGAAGTAATTTACAAATCTTTTTAACTTTCTGGCACCAGTTCATTAAAAAAATTTTTTTTTCCATTGGAGTACACCTTTAACTCCTTATCCCCTATTCACAAGATAGGGGATAAGCATCTGAGTGGGACCCCCACCATCTCCTGCCCTGCGCCAACCGCTGGTCGATAAGTCCCCTTCATGCATCTCTATGGCAGAGCTGGAGATCCAGCACTCGTGTATCTCTGTCTCTCCCATAGAGATACATGGAGGGGGCCTGTAAACCACCAATCCGTGTACGAGGAGAGCTGGGCAGGAGATTGCGGGGGTCGCAGCAGTTCGACCCCCTCCCCCACAATCAGAAATCCATCCAGTGGTTAGAGCAGTGTTTTCCAACCAGGGTGCCTCCAGCTGTTGCAAAACTATAACTCCCAGCATGCCCGGACAGCCAAAGGCTGTCCGGGCATGCTGGGAGTTGTAGTTTTGCAACAGCTGGAGGCACCCTGGTTGGGAAACACTAGGTTAGAGGATAAGGAGTTAAGAACCTGAGTTCCCCTTTAAAACAGGGTTTATTTGTGAGGGGAAAAAAGGTTTAAAAAGCCGCCATATCCCCCACATTGCATTTTTTTACAGGCAGGTGTCAGATGGGAGTCATTTTTACTTTAGCTCTCCCTTTAGTGGCGTTTTTAGGTCGTTTTTACACATTGCAGCATGCTCTATGCTCCAGAGACTTTTATAAGTGGTTACAGTGGTCAGAAAACCGCACTGTGTGAACAGAATGCTGCAGGGCTGGGATAAGACTTCATTGTATTATACTGTCTCTTGCAGGGAGCCCGGGAGCCGCGCGCTGCTCTCTGTCATGTGACTCTAACACGTGGCCCGGTGACGTCACCGCTCCCGGGGACCCGCGCTCTTCAGCAGCGCCCTAGTTGTGGGCGGCAGCCGTCCTGACATAGCGGGCTCAGTTCTCACCCGGGTCTGCACTCTCACCTTCGGGTGTTCCACTATCCATGGCTCCGCCCCTTCCCGGGCACCAGCGGATAATTCCGTAGAAGGAGTCTCCATGAGGAGCAGACGGAAGATGCCAAATTGTAGAGAGTGAAAGGACCTGCGGTGATGTCATGGTCACGTGAACTGCCACATGTATGGGCGGAGTCAGGGTCCGTTATGTGTAGTGGTAATGTGTGCTGCAGAGAGCTCAGTGTGTAGTGCATGCGGCAGAGCGGAGTGTACTGTGTACCGAGAAGATAATGTAATGTGTGCAGCAAAGCTGAGTGTGTACTGTGCACCTAGAAGATAATGTAATGCATTCAGCAGAGCTGAGTGTGTACTGCGCACCTAGAACAGAGTGTAGTGCATGCGGCAGAGCTGAGTGTACTGTGCACCGAGAAGATAATGTAATGTGTGCAGCAGAGCTGAGTGTGTACTGTGTAACTAGAAGATAATGTAGTGCATTCAGCAGAGCTGAGTGTGTACTGTGCACCTAGAAGATAATGTAGTGCATTCAGCAGAGCTGAGTGTGTACTGTGCACCTAGAACAGAGTGTAGTGCATGCAGCAGAGCTGAGTGTACTGTGCACCTAGAACATAATGTAATGTGTGCAGCAGAGCTGAGTGTGTACTGCGCACCTAGAACAGAGTGTAGTGCATGCGGCAGAGCTGAGTGTACTGTGCACCGAGAAGATAATGTAATGTGTGCAGCAGAGCTGAGTGTGTACTGTGTAACTAGAAGATAATGTAGTGCATTCAGCAGAGCTGAGTGTGTACTGTGCACCTAGAAGATAATGTAGTGCATTCAGCAGAGCTGAGTGTGTACTGTGCACCTAGAACAGAGTGTAGTGCATGCAGCAGAGCTGAGTGTACTGTGCACCTAGAACATAATGTAATGTGTGCAGCAGAGCTGAGTGTGTACTGTGCACCTAGAATAAAGTGTAATGTGTGCAGCAGAGCTGAGTGTACTGTGCACCTAAAACATAATGTAATGCGTGCAGCAGAGCTGAGTGTGTACTGTGCACCTAAAATAAATTGTAATGTGTGCAGCAGAGCTGAGTGTACTATGCACCTAGAAGATAATGTAATGTGTACAGTAGAGCTGAGTGTGTACTGTGTACCTAGAATAAAGTGCACTGTGCACCTAGAAGATAATGTAGTGCATGCAGCAGGTGTGAGTGTGTACTGTGCACCTAGTAGATATTGTAGTGCATGCATCAATGCTGAGTGTGTACTGTGCACCTAGAAGATAATGTAGTGTGTGCAGCAGAGCTGTGTGTACTGTGCACCTAGAAGATAATGTAGTGCATGCAGCAGGTGTGATTGTAGACTGTGCACCTAGAAGATGATGTAGTGCATGCAGCAATGCTGAGTGTGTACTTTGCATCTAGAAGATAATGTAGTGTGCGCAGCAGAGCTGAGTGTGTACTGTGCACCAAGAAGATAATGTAATGTATGTAGTGGTGTCTCCAGACACTGGGGGCATTTCTACCATTAAGTGTCCTCAGACAAGTGCTGGTGAGTGTAGCAGCAATCAATAACACCTGATGCTGGCGTCATACGATAGCGGAGGTGCGTATCTCCACAGAACAGAGAGTCCATAAACATCACACAATGAGGAGATGGAATGAACGTGTCACCGCTCCGGTAGGCTGTGCAGAAGGTTTATTCAGTGCAGAAATAAGGTGCTATAACTTGGACGGGTACGCGGCAGGGTAGCTGGGGTACGGTGACAGCTGTTGCGCGTGCGCACAGACCTCTCTTCTACCTACACGACACCACCTAAATACACCTGTGTGATGACGTGAGTAGGAGGGATTACAGATCACTGCAACAACCAGCAGATAGGTACAATAAAATCACACAAAAATGCTAAGGTCTAGTCTTTCATTAAAGGGGTACTCTACTGACCAGCGTTCGGGACTAAATCTTCCGAATGCGTTTACTGTGGGGGGGGGGGTCAGCCACGCCCCTTGATGTCATGGCCACGCCCCCACAATGCAAGTCTATGGGAGGGGGCGTGACGCCCCCTCCCATAGACTTGCATTGAGGGGGCATGGTGTTGACATCACAGGGGGCGTGGCCGACCCCCTGCAGCGCATAAACAGCGTTCGGAACACTGGTCAGTGGAGTACCCCTTTAAGTCCTAGATTGCCCTGAGCATTAGTTCTTAGAATCCATTTGGCTTCGGCTTGCAGTAAAGTTTTTCGTTTATCTGAACCTTCCTTTGCATACACTCTTTCGATGCCAAAGAACTTCAGTTCACTACAGTCTCCATTATGTATTGTGTTCATATGATCGATTAATCTTGGGGAACCTTTTAAGGACTTCACTAAATAAATGTCCTCGCGCCGTCTTATGTTCATTGCTCGCTTTGTGCTGCCAATATAGAATTGTTCACTCTGACATACTAGAGCATACACGACCGAAATTTGTTCTGCAAGTAATAAGATTTTTGACAAAAATATCAACACCACCTAACGAAAAATATTTACCTGAGGTGAGATGTGGGCACCAGGAACAAGAACCACATTTGTGGCTACCTTCAGGACTAAATCTCGAAAGCCAATCCTTATCGCTTTTATCACAGAAGGTACTTTTAGTAACTACCGTGTTTCTCCGAAAATAAGACCGGCTCTTATATTAATTTTAGTCACAAAAAACACACTAGGGCTTATTTTCAGGGTAGGGCTTATTTATTTACGGTATGTACCTTGAACAACATGGGGGGCTGTAGCAGTATGGAGGATGGGGGGCTGTAGCAGTGCGGAGGATGGGGGGCTGTAGCAATGTAGAGGATGGGGGGCTGTAGCAGTGTGGTGGATGCCGCACCCCCCCATCTTCCACACTGCTACAGCCCCCCATCCACCCACGGCCCGCCATCCTCCACGCTCCTGCAGCCCCCCATCCTCCACACTCCCACAGCCCCCCATCCTCCACACTCCTACAGCCCCCCATCCTCCCCTTCCCCCATCATCCTCCCATACTCCTACAGTGCCCCCCACCTGACAGTCTGCCAGTTGATTACCCCTGGCCTAGGTCTTATTTTCGGGGTAGGGCTTATATTGCAGCCCTCCCTGATAATCCTGCTAGGGCTTACTTTCGGTTTATTTTCGGGGAAACGGGGTATGGGGGACATTTATTATCGCTGCTTTAAAGGGGTTATCCAGGAAATTTTTTTTTTTATTATATATATCAATTGGCTCCAGAAAGTTAAACAGATTTGTAAATTACTTCTATTAAAAAATCTTAATCCTTTAAGTACTTATGAGCTTCTGAAGTTAAGGTTGTTCTTTTCTGTGCTCTCTGATGACACGTGTCTCGGGAACCGCTCAGTTTAGAAGAGGTTTGCTATGGGGATTTGCTTCTAAACTGGGCGTTTCCCGAGACAGGTGTCATCAGAGAGGATTTAGACAGAAAAGAACAACCTTAACTTCAGAAGCTCATAAGTACTGAAAGGATTAAGATTTTTTTATACAAGTAATTTACAAATCTGTTTAACTTTCTGGAGCCAGTTGATATATAAAAAAAAGTTTTTTCCTGGGGTAGTCCAGTGGTGAAAAACGTATCCCCTATCCTAAGGATAGGGGATAAGTTTGAGATCACGGGGGGTCCGACCGCTGGGGCCCCCTGCGATCTCTCTGTACGGGGGCCAGGCTTTCCGGCCAGATAGCGGGTGTCGACCCCCGCACGAAGCGGCGGCCGACACGCCCCCTCAATACATCTCTATGGCAGAGCCGGAGATTGCCGAAGGCAGTGCTTCGGCTCTGCCATAGAGTTGTATTGAGGGGGCGTGTCGGCCCGCCCCCTTCCCGCGGGCTGTCGGGGCTCCGTACAGGAGATCGCAGGGGGCCTCAGCGGTCGGACCCCCGCGATCTCAAACTTATCCCCTATCCTTAGGATAGGGGATAGGTTGTTCACCACTGGGTCACCACTGGACTACTCCTTTAATCAAGTTCTGTAGGCATTTTTTCTTGCTTTTGGTTTTGCTTATGTATGACATTTATTATACTGTCACAGGGGGTTGATAAATTTGGCTCACATAAGCAAAAACCAATAAAATCCCTTTGGAATACCATTTTCTAAGCACACATAAGCAAATTTGTTACCCTAAATGTACTAACCCATTTTATGTTTTTTTAGTTTTTTTCTTTTGATTTCAGATCCGTTTATCCTGTGGGCTACTTCAGATTTGGTGGACTACAATGACCAGTGTTTTTTTGTTGAAAGGGGTATTTCAGGAATTCTTTTTTATTTGACTATGCTACAGGGGCTGTAAAGTTAGTGTAGTTCATAATATAGTGTCTGTACCTGTGTGTGACTGTTTTCTCACAATTCTTCTGTGATTTTCTCCCCAATATTTATTTTTAACAGCATACAAAATGACTGTTGTCTCAGATTTTTCCCAGGTTGCAATGCGGCCGAGACCTGACTCACTAGTCAGCTGATGACAGGGAGCCTGTCTGGGTGGGTGGAGCAATCGCTTGGTGGGAGAGAGATCAATCTGCAACTAATGCAACAGCTGTAGGCACCCTGATTGAAAACCACAGGTCTTTTGAATAGATGCAGCTCATTTATGTTTCAATGGGTGAGGTGACTGATGTGTGGGAGGGAGGAAAATGGAATTATGGGTATATTTGTAGGCAAAGAAGAAAACTGCTTAAGCCAGTAAATGTCCCATCTGAAGTTTGCTAGAGAGCATTTGGATGATCCAGAAGAGTATTGGGAGATGTCATATGGTCAGATGAAACCAAAGTAGAACTTTTTTTCTAAAAACTCAACTCGTCGTGTTTGGAGGAGAAAGAATGCTGAGTTGCATCTAAAGAACACCATACCTACTAGGGGAGGGAATCGGCAAGAATTTGGCGATACGATACGTATCGCGATACACGTATGACCATACGATATATCCCGATTCTGTTTATGAGACAATATATCGCGATATATCCCGATTCTGTCTCAAAAACAATGTCTTTTACACTTTTATTAAGATATTTTTTTATTTTATTTTTTATACACTTTTAGACTTTTAGGAGGAATCATTAGATTCCTTAGACAGATGAATAGAGTTCTATTCTCTATCAATGACCGAGCCACGGGGCAGCAGGAAGCAGAGGTAAGCCCTACAGCTACCTCCACAGTGGATCGCCCACCCGCAATCGCGCTGTGGGGGGGCGATCTAGCCCACCAGGGAGCATTCACAGATCCCTTTAGACGCCGCTGTCAGCTTTGACAGCTGCGATCTAAAGGGTTAATAGCCAGCCGCGGCGATCACTGCATGCTGGCTATTAGCGGCGCCCCCCGGCTACTAAAATCAGCTGGAGGCTGCAGAGTATGGAGTGGGCAGGAGTCCGGAGCCCACTCCATACAGACTGCTGAGCGCCGCATGCTGGCTATTAGCTGCGGCCCCGGCTACTGAAATCAGCCGGGGGCCGCAGAGTACGGAGCAGGCACGAGTCGGGAGCCCTCTCCATACACCCAGAGCACAGCCGCACTTGTCAGGTCCGGCCCTGCTTGCACGAGCCGGAAAAATTCACCTGCCCGGCGCCCGGAACTGCATGTTTCGGGCGTCGGGAGATACGAATTTCACATACCTAAAAAGATCGATTCAAAAATATTTTGAATCGATACAGTATCGCCCATTTTTTCTTACACCCCTAATACCTACTGTGAAGCATGGGGGGGGGGAAATATCATGCTTTGGGGCTGTTTTTCAGCAAAGGGATCAGAACGACTGATCCATGGAAAGGAAAGAATGAATGGCGTCATGTATTGTGAGATTTTGAGTGAAAACCTCCTTCCATCAGCAAGGGCATTGAAGATGAAACGTGGCTGGGTCTTTCAGCATGACAATGATCCCAAACACACTGCCCAAGCAACGAAGGAGTGGCTTCTTAAGAAGCATTTCAAGGTCTTGGAGTGGCCTAGCAGGTCTCCAGATCTCAACCCCATTTGGGGGAGTTGAAAGTCCGTGTTGCCCAGCGACAGCGCCAAAACATCACTGCTTTAGAGGAGATCTACATGGAGGAATGGGCCAAAATACCAGCAACAGTGAGTGAAAACCTTGTGAAGACTTACAGAAAACGTAGACAAAAAAGTATTGAGAGGAACTTTTGTTATTGACCAAATACTTATTTTCCACCATAATTTGCAAATAAATTCTTTCAAAATCAGACAATGTGATTTTATGGATTTGTTTTCTCATTCTGTCTCTCATAGTTGAGGTATACCGATGATGAAAATTACAGGCCTCTCTCATCTCTAAAGGGGTATTCCAGGATTTTTTTTTAATTTGACTATGCCACATGGGCTGTAAAGTTAGTGTAGTTCATAATATAGTGTCTGTACCTGTGTGTGACGGTTTTCTCACAATTCTTATGTGATTTTCATCCCAATATTTATTTTTAACAGCATACAAAATGACTGCTGTCTCAGATTTTTTCCAGCTTGCAATGCGGTCGAGACCTGACTCACTAGTCAGGTGATGACAGGGAGCCTGTCTGCTTCAATGGGTGGAGAGAGCAATCTGCAAGTAATGCAACAGCTGGAGGCACCCTGATTGAAAACCACAGGTCTGCAGCTCTTTTATGTTTCAATGGGTGGGGTAGCTGATGTGTGGGAAGGAGGAAAATGGATTCATGGGATTTGTAGGCAAACAAGAAAACTGAAAACAGGAAATAAAAGTTCACAGAAAGCTAGCCACTGTGTTATGGTAATCTCACACATAGCCATTTATCCCCAAGACAAGCGCAGATCCTTCCTAAGCATGTCCATTACTGTCTGCCAGGTACGTACTAAAATCACCTTATGCTGGAGAACCCCTTTAAGTGGAAGAACTTGCACAATTGGTGGCTGACTAAATACTATTTTGCCCCACTGTTTGTCCCCATCCTCGGAATCGGTGGGGGTTTCAGCAGTCAGACTCCCACCAATTTGATTGTTATCCCCTATACTGCAGATAGGTGACAACCTATCACGGCATCTAATGGGTTAATGGCGGACATCAGCCCATTAGCTGATGTCCACCATTACCAGCGGCCCCCTGGTTGCTGATGTTGTCCAGTGTAACTATTTTATCCCTTATCCATAGGAAAGGGAATAAGTAGCTTCGTAACGGGAACGGGGCAGCGGCTCTCATTGAGGAGTGCGAGTGCTAGATAGCATGTGATCGATTCAGGGTGCGCATGCCATCTACAGCACGCGCCCGTCACTGAGAGCCATTCTGGTGATCCTAACAATCAGACTCTGTGGATAGGGGATAGGATAGCCCTCTGTGGGGTTATCCAGTAAAACTATCTTTTGACTACATAGGCATAGCACTGAACAGTAATATCAGAGATTCACTTGTACAGTCTGCCAGGAGGCAGACCATACCAAAGAATCGCGGAAGAGCGACATGGAGCAGGTAAGGAGAGCTCCGGCTGCCATCTTGACTCATCGGACCCCCGCGATAACGCTGCAGGTGGTCCGATGAGTCTCACAAAGCCCCCCCCCCCCCCCCCCCCCCCCCAATGCTTTAGATGTCGTGATATCGGTACTGGGTTAATCTCAAGGGTTAATGGTGGACATTAGCGTGATTGCTGTTGTCCGCCATTAGAGGTGGTTCCCCGGATGCTGATTGCAGCAGACATCTTGGCCCGATCATCCACGCAACCTACAGGGCACAGCAATGGCTTAATTCTGTGTAAAACCGCCTCACATTGGGGGAGATTTATCAAAACCTGTCCAGAGGAAAAGTTGCCCAGTTACCCAAAGCAACCAATCAGATCGCTTCTTTCATTTTTAACAATGCCTCTGCAGAATGAAAGAAGCCATCTGATTGGTTGCTATGGGCAACTGAGCAACTTTTCCTCTGGACAGGTTTTGATAAATGTCCCCCATAGTCATTAGAGCAGTGTTTGTCAACCACTGTGCCTCAAGCTTTTGCAAAACTACAACTCCCAGCATGCCCGGACAGCCGTTGGCTGTCCGGGCATGCTGGGAGTTGTAGTTTTGCAACAGCTGGAAGCAGCCTGGTCGGGAAACACTGACTTGGAACCAAATCTATTGAGAGCAGCAGAGCTGTGTGTGTGTGATGTGTAAGAGCAGCGAGCTGGGAAACCATTAAAGAGGTATTCCAACTGGCTCCAGAAAGTTAAACAGATTTGTAAATTACTTCTATTTAAAAATCTTAATCCTTCCAATAATTATCAGCTGCTGAAGTTGAGTTGTTCTTTTCTGTCTGGCAACAGTGCTCTCTGCTGACATCTCTGCTTGTCTCGGGAACTGCACAGAGTAGAAGAGGTTTGCTATGGGGGATTTGCTTCTACTCTGCACAGTTCCTGAGACAGGTGTCATCAGAGAGCACTTAGACAGAAGAGAACAACTCAACTTCAGCAGCTCATAAGTACTGAAAGGATTAAGATTTTTTAATAGAAGTAATTTACAAATCTGTTTACATTTCTGGAGCCAGTTGATATATATATATATATATATAAGTTTTTTTCCTGGATAACCCCTTTAACCATTTCACTACCCTCAAAAACCTTTATGCATCTAGTCTCTATAGACGTTTGCCCGCCGGCAGAAATCACCTGCCCGAGCAGCATACGTCTAAATCTTCTTACGACGAAGCGTCAGGATTCTCAGTGATGCCGAACAGTGAACATTTCTCCTCTGGCTACTTACATTCCATTAGGGGAAACAGAATTAAGAACCTTAAATATCTGACAATGCTCGGACTTGTGAGTGTAATGGGAGATGTCATGAGGTCAGACAATAAGAAAGGGCACAACCCCCCTGGGGGCATAATGATGGAATCCCCACACATAGAGGATGTCACCGGCTTTATTACTTCACAGCAAACACACAAATCACACATGTGGCACAAAACAATGTTTATTATGTTTATTTGCTTCATGAAACGTCCCTCACACACATGAAAGGAAAATGTTGTAATTTAAGCGTACCTGTCATATCACAAAAAGATATATATTATTTTCTAGGTCATGCTGATGCTTTACATGTCTTTTTTTTATGTGTCTAGCTTCTGTATTTGGCTCACAAATTCCTCCGTTCTGCTGTTCACTCATTCTGACATCCACTGCTCAGAAAAGGGGCCTGTCCGAGGCAAGCACTGAGCCCGCCCTCACTCACCATGCATTCACTTCCTCCCTGAGTCTACTGTGCTGGGTCTCTTCATCCAATCACTGCAGGCTGCTCTGTAACCCCCCTCCTCTCTGTGTTCATGCTGCAGTCTGATAGGACAGGAGTGAGCACAGTGGAGTGCTAGTCCCGCCCTCACTTCCTGGACTTTGTCCCAGCCTGTGCTTCAGCTAGGACAAAGATTATGCTGCAGCCGGACAGGATTATGTTCTGGATGGTATGGGGACCCCTAGTGGTCTCTTTATAATCCATGATTTCTATAAAAGACGATAACTTTTTTATGAAGTATATTAGAATGGTTAATGTTTTGCCAAGATGTACGACACATATAAAAAGTTTTTGATTCTGGAAGTGCCCATTTAATGGCTGATGTTTTTCTAGTTTAAAGGGGAACAATGGCAAAAAAAAAATTATATATATATATATATATGTATATATATATATATATATATATATTTTTTTTTTTTTTTTTTTGCCATTCTGCCTAGACTGTCTCAATTAACATAATAAACCTTCTGCCGCTTTCCTGGTGCCACTGGATTTGCTCTTCCATCCTCCGGCCCCGATCTTCCTTTGGCTTTTGGTGCCTGACACATCACACTGCGCTAAGGCTGCATTCCCACCACGTTTTTGCAATACAGTTCCGGCGTACGCTTTCAATGTGAAAACCGTACGGAACCGTATTGAAAACCGTATGCATTGACTCTCTATTGAAAACCGTATGCCAAACGATTTGCGTCTCATACGGTTTTGTCAGTTTTTTTTACCCGTACCCAAAACTGTAGTCACTTTTTTTGGTCCGGGTGAAAAACTGTATTAAACCGTATACGTTTTTTTTAAAACATGGGAGTCAATGGGAACCGTACAGAACTGGATGTGTGTACGGTTCCATACGGTTTTCACCATACGGTTTTTGACTTTGCACAGTTTTTTTTCTTGGAATTTCAATCAAACAAGTGAAACTTTATTCAAAATGGAGTGAAAAATTAAAAACGTATAAGTTTTTTTCTTACAAAACGCATGAAACCGGACATCATTTTACAAACCGTATACAGGTTGAAATTTGTACACACGTTTTGATACAGTTTAGTCCAGTTTTGAGGAATCCGTTTTTCATCAAAAACCTGATACGGGAACTGTATTGCAAAAACGTGGTGTGAATCCAGCCTAAGATGAGATGAGCGAAGTTACAGTACCTCGATTCTGCACGATCCTCGGCGGTCTCCTAGGACTGTATCCACCTTTTCCAGCCCGCTGGAGCACCTGAAAGCTGAACTAATTTATGCAGGAAAAGTCATCAACTGCCGAGCCGCGAGGTCTGTCCAGAATTTAATTACTGTAACTTCTCTCATCTCTAGCGCTAAGCTAATTGCCGGCAGCAGCAATGTCAGTGATAGGCTGAGTGGCAGTGTGATGTAATTGGTCCGGCACCAGGAAGAAGGTCCGGCCTTGGCTCAATAAATGCAGCTCAGCCTATGACCAGCTGAGGGGGACATCACTGCGGCTGGCGATAAGCTAAGGGCAGTGTGCCGTGTTGGGCCCCAAAAGCTAGAATAAGACCGGGGCAGGATACCAGCAGTGCCAGGAAAAGTAAATCAGAGTTTATTATTTTAAATGCGGTAGCCCAGGCAGAATGGAATATTAAATGTTTTGCTGGAGTACCCCTTTATCCCCTAAGGATGCAAGGCATAAATGTACAGCCCGCTACCGTTTTATGAATTGCGCTCACGAGCAATTGCATTGTCTTGATCACCTTAAATGACAGCCGGCGGGTCCCAACCTGTCTGATCTTCTTTGTCTTGCTCTAGCCTGTAACAGAGCACAGACATCACTGATCAATGCAGTGTGATAGCACAGTATTGATCAGTGTTAGGAATCGAGAGATTCCATGTAATAGTCTAAAAAAAAATAACTAAATGTTTATAACCCCCTCCCCCTAATAAAAATTTGAATCACACACCTTTTCCCATCTTATAAATCTTATATGATGTTATATTTTATAAAAACTAAACGTATGTGGTATCGCTGCATGCGTAAATGTCTGAATTATTAAAATATAATGCTAATTAAACAGCGGGGTATATATATTTTTTTCACTAGCAAAATTAAACAAAACCTTTATAAATTGGGTATCATTGTAATTGATAATGTGTCATTTTTACCAAAACGAGTACTATGTAGAAACGCAACCCCCTAAGGCTAAGTTTCCACTTGGCTTTTTTTTCTGGCAGTTTTTGGAATTCTGCCACTGCAGTTTTTGAGCCAAAGTCAGAAATGGATCCATAAGGGAGGAGAAGTTTAAGTCCTTCCTATATATGTCCTATTCCTTTTTAATACATTTCTGGCTTTGGCTCAAAAACTGCAGTGGCAGATCTCCAAAAACTGCCAGAAAAAAACCCAAGTGGAAACTTAGCCTAAAAGTTGCGAAATGGCGTTTTCTATTTCAATTTTGCCCCACAAATAATGTTTTGGCTTCACTATACAGTTTGTGGTAAAAATGAGTAATGTCATTGCAAAGCACAATAAGCACTACAAGCTCTATAGATGGAAAATTAGGGGAAAATTGGAAAAGTTATGGATTTTAAAAGGCGAGGAGGAAAAGATGAAAACGCAAGAAACAACAAATCGCCGCGTCAATAAGGGGTTAAAACAAATGGGCATAAACACTGGTCAATGTTTGTGACAGAACTGGAAGAAATCAATTACCATAAATGAAATAGAATTTAAATATGTGAAAAAAATTAAGTGAAAACCAGAACTAACGTTTTCACAGAAGAAAACTACCGTATTTTTCGTCCTATAGGATGCACCGGCGTATAAGACGCACCCAATTTTTAGGGGCAAAATCTAAAAAAATTAAGATTTTGAACCCAATAGTGGTCTTCAACCTGCGGACCTCCAGATGTTGCAAAACTACAGCTCCTAGCATGTCCGGACAGCCGTTGGCTGTCCGGGCATGCTGGGAGTTGTAGTTTTGCAACATCTGGAGGTCCGCAGATTGAAGACCACTGGTATAGGAGGTAATACTCACGTGTCCCCGCCGCTCCGGACCCATCACCGCTGCCCTGGATGTCGCTCCATCGCTGTCGCCGTGTCCCCGTCGCTCTGGAACGTCTCTGCTACCAGCCGGGTATCCTCGCTCTCCGTCGCCGCCATCACGTCGTTACGCACGCCGACGCACGTACGCGACGATGTGATGACGAGGAAGGAGAGCGCCGGCCATACAGGGGATCCCTGAACGGAGAAGACACCGAGGAGGCAGGTAAGGTCCCTCCCGGTGTCCTGTAAGCACTAACCTGGCTATTCAGTCGGGCTGTTCGGGACCGCTGCAGTGAAATCGCGGCGGTCCCGAACAGCCCGACTGAACAGCCGGGTTAGTGTCACTTTCCCTTGAGACGCGGCGGTCAGCTTTGATCGCCGCGTCTGAAGGGTTAATACAGGGCATCACCACGATCGGTGATGTCCTGTATTAGCCGCGGATCCCGGCCGTTGATGGCCGCAGGGACCGCCGCGATAGGGGTGTATTCGCCATATAAGACGCACCGACTTTTCCCCCCCAGTTTTGGGGAAGAAAAAGTGCGTCTTATACGGCGAAAAATACGGTAGTTTGTATGGGGCTAAAAAGAAGAACCATGGAGTGTGGAAGATTAGATGAAAGTGCTGAATCACCAGTCTGCATCGGCCAAGGAAAAAGCATGGTAGAGATTTGGCGAAATACTTGGTCTATCCTGCAAAGTTGATTTGTCACGGTCCATTCACATGGCAGAATTTCCGCCTCAAATTAAAGCCCATAGACTTCTATGAGATTCCGCACTCCCATTCACACTTCTGAATTACCGCTTGCGGTAATTCAGAAGTGTGAATGGGAGTGCGGAATCCCATAGAAGTCTATGGGCTTTAATTTGAGGCAGAAATTCTGCCATGTGAATAGACCCTTTAGGCTAGGTTCAGACTACGGAATCTCCGGGCAGAAAATTTCCGCCCGGAGATTCCAAGTTCCGCCTGCACCGACTGAATTAGTCGGTGCTAGGACCGCGCGGACACTGCAGTCTCCTATAGACTGCTATGTGTTCCGCTAGGATTTCCGCCTGAAGAAAGAGCAACCCCTTTCTTCAGGCGGAAATTTTCTAGCGGATTTTTCATCCGGATTTTCCGCTTCACAAATTCCGAAGTGTGAATTTGTGAACGGGAAACCCATTCACTACACTATGCATTATAGTAAGCGGAATTTCTGCCGGAAATTTCAAAGCGAAAATTCCGGCGGAAATTCCATAGTCTGAACCTAGCCTTAGGCTAGGTTGACACTATGGAATTTTCGTCTGGAATTCCGCTTTGAAATTTCCGGCAGAAATTCCGCTTACTATAATGCATAGTGTAGTGAATGGGTTTCCGTTCACAAATTCACACTTCGGAATTTGTAAATGGAAAATCCGCTTGAAACTTTCCACCTGAAGAATGACGTTGCTCATTCTTCAGGCGGAAATACTTGCGGAACACGTTGCAGTCTATTGGAGACTGCAGTGTCCGAGCGGTTCTAGCGCCGACTGATTCAGTTGGCACTGGCCACACTCGGAATCTCCGGGCGGAAATTTTCTGCCCGGAGATTCCGCAATGTGAACCTAACCTTAGAAGGAGCTTGAAGTCCAGGCCTGACCTCACCTAGAAGGCTATCTAAGAAACCAGAATATTCAGCTATTAACCCCTTCCCTACCCAAGACATACAGTTACCTTAAGAAAAAGTCAACACATTTATTTATATTTATAATAAAATTAAAAAAAATGACTGTGTAGTAAAAATTAAATCACTCTTCAAAAAAAAAATCGAAACTGTAAAAAAAAAAAAAAAAAAAAGCATGTTTTGTATCACCGCATCTGGAACAGACTGAACTATTACAATATAACAATGCTGCTCGCACACGGTGAACACAATGGTGCTGATAAAATCTGTGCAGGTCAGGCTACATTCACACTGTTGTTTGTCTCCGGCAGTGTGAAGCCCGTTATTTTATGATCGCGAATAGCGGGAGAAAAAAATAGTGCTTGCCCCGTCTTTTTCTCCCGCTATTTTCTCCGTGTTTCCCCGAAAATAGTACCTACCCCGAAAATAGGCCCTAGCCGGATTATCGGGGTGGGCTGCAATATAAGCCCTACCCTGATAATAAGACCTAGACCAGTGGTCTCCAACTTGCGGACCTCCAGATGTTGCAAATGTTTGCAACATCTGGAGGTCCGCAGGTTGAAGACCACTGACCTAGACAATGCCAGGGCTGCAAATATTAAAAAGCAATCTTTAGCTTACCTTCGTCCTCCGTTCCCCTGTTGCTAAGGAACCGGCCTCGCTGTCCTCCGCTGTTCTCGCTCGCCGGCCGGCTTCTTACATGACAGTCGGCTCAGCCTATCATTGGCAGAGGCGGGACATCGCTGCGGCCGGTGATAGGCTGAAGGCTCTGAGACGTCACAACACCAGGAAGCAGCAAGAACAGCGGAGGGACCATGAGGCCGGTGCCTTAGCAACCGGGGAACGGAGGACGAAGGTAAGTTAAAGATTGCTTTTTAATATTTGCAGCCCGGGCACAGGAATAGATACAGAGCAGCGGCTGATAATTATTTGGCAGGGGGGGGAGAGAAGCTGCGCTCGCGGGTGACAGAGGGTCAGTACCATGATGTGGGGATTGTGGGGAGCAGCGCTGGGCTGATAAACCAGCGGGGGTGGGGGGGGGGGGGGTTAGGGACGTTGGGGGGCATTTACACCCCCCCCCCCCATTATCATGTGATATGCGCATCTCGTGCATATCACATGATGATAATGGGGGGGGGGGGGGTAAATACCGTGGAACCGCCATGTTGTTCTAAATACTAAACACTCAGAGCTGCCAGCCTGCTTTGTTCACAGCCAAAAAGGCTGTGAACAAAGCAGGCTGGCAGCTCTGAGTGTTCTCCTTTGTGAACAAAGCAGACTGGCAGCTCGTAGTGTTTAGGACTCCAGCATGAGTCTGAAATGCTTGCTGCCAGGACTGGTAGGGAGACTCCTAGTGGTCATTTCTTCAAAGTGAAAAATTAAATAGAAAGAAGCATATTTTTTAATAACATGCAATTGTAAAGTTATTCTGCATACATTAATCTATAATATATCCAAAGTTTTTTTGATGAGAGGTACCCTTTAAATAGTAAAACAAAAAGTACACACATTTTGTATTGTTGTGATGGTGCTGACGCCCGGGCTTATCAGCCTGTCACTGGTGGGATTTGCCCATAGCAACCAGTGAGAGCTCTTTAACTTATTAACCCCATAAGGGTTTTTCTGTTTTTACATTTTCATTTTTTCCTCATCACCTTCTAAAAATAATAACGCTTTAAATTTTGCACCAATAATTTGATATTATGGCTTATTTTTTTGCGCCACCAATTCTACTTTGCCGTGACATTAGTCATTGTACCAAAATATCCACAGCGAAGCGGAAAAAATAATAATTGTGCGACAAAATTGAAGAAAAAATTCCATTTTGTAACTTGGGGGCTTCTGTTTCTACGCAGTGCATTTTTTGGTAAAAATGACGCCTTATCTTTATTCTGTAGGTCCATACAGTTAAAATGATTCGCTACTTGTATAGGTTTGATTTTGTATTACTTCTAAAAAAAATCATAACTACATGCAGGAAAATTAATATGTTTAAAATTGTCATCTTCTGACCCCTATAACTTTTTTTTATTTTTCTGCGTATGGGGTGGATCTCAAGTTTTTATCGGTACCATTTTTATATTGATCGGACTTTTTGATCACTTTTTATTCATTTTTTCATGATATAAAAAGTGACAAAAAATACGCTATTTTGGACTTTGGAATTTTTTTTTGCACGTACGCCATTGACCTTATATTTCGGACATTTCCACACACGCGGCGATACCACATATGTTTATTTTTATTTACACCATTTTTTTTATAAGTGGGAAAAGGGTAGCTCCCACCATTTTTTTCTGTCCCTGCCTATTGCCTATCTCTCCCTAACTCCCTCCCTGCTTAAAAATTTTTTTTTTACTATATAAAAAATGCTTTTTTGTCTGACTGGTAGTGTGCTCACTACCAGGCAGACTTCCCCAGCAGGCAGACGTCACTGATGCCTACTGGGGGGGCCAACTTCCGCCCTTAGTTCATCTACACAGGGTTCCTCCAGCTGTTTTACCACTACAACTCCCAGCTTGCCCTGACATCTATTGGCTGTCAGGGCATGCTGGGAGTTGTAGTGGTGAAACAGCTGGAGGCACCCTGTGCAGCCCCCCGAGAACAATAAATTTGTTATGGCCGCTGCGCTAACAACCACCCCTTCCCGCTCCCGGCATCGGACCAAATTCATGCGTGACGTCATTAGCATGACCCTGTGTTATATACAGGGCGAACAAGTATGCCCTGCGTCCTTAAGAGGTTAAAGCTGAGCTGTGATTGGTTGCTATGGGCAAATCCCAACAGTTTTTGTATCAGTTTGCTATATCTGGGCCTGGAAAACATGTATGGACATTCTGCTAATAGCGGGCGTCAGCAGAATTTTGCTGGCAGTAGGACGGCTCGGAAATACACCATCTCCATAGGCGGCAATTCATTTCGAGTCAGTTCCGCCGAATCAATTGACAAGAATCGTAACTTCCGCCGTGGAAATTCTGCCGTGTGCACGGTGCAGCAGAATCCTATTGAAAACCCTGGGACTCGGCTAAAGCTGAATTTCCGAGCTGAACTTTTTCAGGTGGATTCCGCACATAAATCCCGTCATGTGAACAAGACCTTAGAGCAGGGGTACTCAACTATTTTTAGTGAGGATCCGCTTATCCAGGTCTGCCATCTGGTAAGGGTCCGAGCTGAACACTAAGGCCTGGTTCACACCCAGCGGCCTTAGTGCCATGAAGGAAAGAACAAACGAGTGACTGAAGTGTGGAGGATGTATGACCTGAATACTGCCACACACTGTACCCCTGAAAATAATACTGCCACACACACTGTACTCCCTGAATATAATACTGCCACACACACTGTACCCCTGAAAATAATACTGCCACACACACTGTACCCCCTGAATATAATACTGCCACACACACTGTACCCCTGAATATAATACTGCCACACACACTGTACCCCTGAATATAATACTGCCACACACACTGTACCCCTGAATATAATACTGCCACACACACTGTACCCCTGAATATAATACTGCCACACACTGGGCCCCTGGTATATTACCATCACACACTGGGCCCCTGGTATAATACTGCCACACACTGAGCCCCTGGTATATTACTGTCACACACTGTACCCCTGAAAATAATTCTGCCACACACTGTACTCCTGAAGATAATACTGCCCCACACTGGGCCCCTGGTATCTTACTGCCACACGCTATGCCTCCAAATACATTTTTGACAAACACTGTACCCTTTACCAACTAACTATACCTCTGTGCCCAAAATAATTGATGCCACTGTGCCCCTAGAATTAATTATGCCACTATGCCCCAGAGTTATTTATGCCAATGTGGCCCTAGAATTAATTATGCCACTGTGCCCAAGAGTTATTTATGCCGTTGTGCCCCTAGAATTAATTATGCCACTGTGCCCCAGAGTTATTTATGCCGCTGTGACCCTAGACTTAGTGATGACACTGTACCCCCAGAATTAATGAACCGCTGTGCCCCCAGAATTAGTGATGTCACTGTACCCCCAGAATTAATGATGCAGCTGTGCCGCACAAAATTAATGATGCCGCTGTGCCCCCAGAATTAGTGATGCCACTGTGCCCCCAGAATGAATTATGCCCCCATAATTAAGGATGCCACTGTGCCCCTACATAAACTTTGCTACTGTGACACTCCAGCTGTTGCAAACTACAATTCCCATCATGCACAGACAGAAGGTCATGATGGGAGTTGCAGTTCTACAACAACTGGAGAGTCACATGTGGGGGAACACAAATATTTACCTCAGAGCTTGACTCCCCATCCCAGGTCTGCTAATCACTCTGCTTCACAGGAGAAGCGCCGGGCGGCCGGGCAGGAAGCACAGCATTCTTAAAGACACTTATACAAATGAATGAGGGCAGAACCGGCGTCTGGTCCGGATGACTGGTCCGCCAGTTGAGTACCCCTGCCTTAAAGGCATAAAATCCAAATTTAGGGGAATTAATTACTTATATTTAACCTCTTAAGGACCAGGCACGTATGAGTACGTCCCTGCGCCCTGGGTCTTAAGGACCAGGCACATACTCATAGGTCCATGGGAATTTCGCATCCCGCCGCGCGCCGGGCAGGTTGCAAAACTGGACGCCTGCTGAAATTGTTCAGCAGGCGTCCTAGGCAAACGCCGAGGGGGGTCCCGGGACCCCCACATGTCGTGATCGCAGCAGATCGTCTGCGAAATTGCGCGGGCGATCTGCGGTGATTCCAGTCATTCGGGTCGGTGATGACCCGGAACTAGATGGTGATCGGCGGTGTACCGCCAATCACCTGCCGTTGCTTGGGAGAGGTGACAATGCTGTCACCTCCCCAGCAATGCTGCTATTGGCTGGCGATCGTCCAGCCAATAGCAGTGCAGCAGAGGAGGGGTTAACGGTCCCTTCCTGCTCCTGCACCCGCTCTCTGTGTTCAGTCAGCGGGTGCAGCAGTGAGGAGAAGACCGTGGATCCCCCCTCGGAGCTCCGGAGCCCCCTCACCAGCTTTAGAATAGGGACAGCGGATTACAGGGACAGGTAGGGGTTAACAAAGTAAAAAAAGTAAAAATAAAGTTAAAAAAAAAGTCCACCCCCCCCCCCCCCCGACCCCCTAATAGGTCCCCAAGGGTCCTATTAGGGTCTGATCCCTGACCCCGGGTCCTACTAGGGGTTCAGGGAGCTGCGTGTGCCATCCGTTTTTTTTTTTTTGGCCGCAGCTTTTTTCTTTTCTTTTTTCTTGTATGCCCAGCAGTTCATTGCCCACCACCCCAATTCGCTTTTGGCCAGGTCCAATGAATGGCGCGCCATTGATGCAGCGGAAATGAGGACATTTTGGGGCCTCACATTGCATATGGGACTGGACAAAAAACCAAGTGCTCGTCATTACTGGAGCGGGGACGTCCTATACCAGACCCCGCTTTACAGTATGGCGATGACACGAAGGCGGTTCGAGGCCATTCGGAAATGCCTGCATTATGCAGATAATGCGACATGTCTGCCCCGAGGTGATCCCGCCCATGACCGGCTTTACAAAGTGAGGCTGGACATCGATCACTTTGGGGCCAAATTTTTGGAGGCCTACGTACCGCTCAGGGACCTCTCGGTAGATGAGTCTCTCATCAGTTTTAAGGGGAGACTCATCTTCCGCCAGTATATTCCCTCAAAGCAGGCGCGGTATGGCGTGAAGCTCTATAAACTTTGCGAGAGTACCTTCGGGTACACTTGCAAGTTTAGAGTATATGAGGGACGAGATTCCCGTATTGAACCCCCAGATTGTTCCCCCACTCTGGGTGTGAGCGGGAAAATTGTTTGGGACCTTGTGCACTCATTGCTGGATAAGGGTTACCACGTGTACATGGACAACTTTTATACCAGCATCCCTCTGTTCAAATCCCTTTCCGCCAGATCCACGTCCGCTTGTGGGACCGTGCGGAAGAACCAGAGAGGCCTATCCCCAAGGGTGAGTCCCGTGCCCTGACCCATGATAACCTGTTGTTGGTCCGGTATAAGGATAAGAGGGATGTCCTTATGCTCACCACTATTCATGGGAACGGCAGCACCCCTGTCCCTGTGCGAGGTACCGTGGGACCGGTCCTCAAGCCCGATTGTATTCTGGACTACAGTCGGTATATGGGGGGAGTTGATCTCTCAGATCAAGTCCTTAAGCCATATAACGCCATGCGGAAAACACGGGCATAGTACAAAAAAGTTGCGGTCTACTTGGTACAGGTTGCCATGTACAACGCTTTTGTACTATCCCAGTACGCTGGCAACACAGGGACATTCCTCCAGTACCAAGAAGAAGTCCTAAGGTTCCTGATCTTTGCTGACCGGGAAAGATCAGGGCGGACTTCCCAAGGGTCTGGAGTTATAGGGGCCAGGATCGTCCCAGGCCAACACTTTCCAGGTGTGATCCCCCACAGTGGAAATAAGGGACGAACCCAGAAAAGATGCAGAGTGTGTAGCAGGAGGGGGATACGGAAGGACACCAGTTATCAGTGCGACACTTGCCCAGATAATCCGGGCCTCTGCATAGGCTGCTTCAGGGAGTATCACACTTCCATGGAGCCCTAAATTTTCCCTTTTCAGTTTAATTTTTCATAATTTGACCAATGTACCAAGTCCAGAGTACATTCCAAATTGTTAACCTCCTAAAACCACTAAATTGCCCCCCAAAAAACTGGAAAAAAAATACCTGATAAGACCTCTGGGGGTGTTTTTTCAAAAATGGGTCATAGGTCACTATCATCGGGGACTTTTTATGTTGCCTCAAATGCGCAGCGCTCTCTGTCCACCTGAGCGGGTGCGCATTTGAGGCAACAGGTTAGGGACGGCCACACACATCACATTCTCAGAATGAGGACTCAGAGCATAGGGTTTGGGGCGGGCATATTTTTTTTGGTTTTGGCTATGCTCTGGGTCATCATTCTGGGAATATATCCTGTGTTTTTATTTTATGATTTATAATTTTCTGGCCCACTGTACCCCATATTACGGGCCTCTGTACCCCACCTGTCTACCCCAGTTACGGCCCGTTGTCCCCCATAGTGTTCCCCTATTTTAGGGCTCAGTGCTCCCCCCATTAACGCTCCTTGAGCGTTAATGTCCCACATCCTGGCTGCTATAATAAGCTCAAGGCCCCAGACTGACCTCCCACTCCAAGACCTGGTGTGCACCCACGGAGAGAAAATCATCAAAAATTAAGGTATGTCCTTATTCCAAAGAAATGTATTTACAAATTTTGGGGGGGTCTTTTCTGCTTTTAACCCTTGTAAAAATGTAAAATTTTGGGGAAAACCCACATTTTAGTGAAAAAGAATTTTTTTTTTTTACATATGCAAAAGTCGTGAAACCCCTGTGGGGTATTAAGGCTTACTTTACTTTTTTTTTACTTTACTTTTTTGCTGTCCTGGAACCATAGGGGCTTCCTAAATGCTGCGACATGTCCCCCCCCCCCCCATTCAGCAAAGTTTGCAAATGTGACTCCTTCTCTTATGAGCATTGTAGTACGCCCGTAGTGCACTTGACATCCACTTATGGGGTACCTCCATACTCAGAAGAGATGGGGTTACAAATTTTGGGGGGTCTTTTCTGCTATTAACCCTTGCAAAAATGTGAAATTTGGGGGGAAACACACATTTTAGTGAAAAAAATATTTTTTTTTACATATGCAAAAGTCGTGAAACCCCTGTGGGGTATTAAGGCTCACTTTATTCCTTGTTACATTCCTCAAGGGGTCTAGTTTCCAAAATGGTATGCCATGTGTTTTTTTTTTTTGCTGTTCTGGCACCATAGGGGCTTCCTAAATGCGACATGCGCCCCGAGCAAAATTTGCTCTCAAAAAGCCAAATATGACTCCTTCTCTTCTGAGCATTGTAGTTCGCCCGTAGTGCACTTCAGGCCAACTTATGGGGTACCTCCATACTCAGAAGAGATGGGGTTCCAAATTTTGGGGGGTATTTTCTGCTATTAACCCTTGCAAAAATGTGAAATTCGGGGGTAAACACACATTTTTGTGAAATTTTCTTTTTTTTTTTTACATATGCAAAAGTCGTGAAACTCCTGTGGGGTATTAAGGCTCACCTTATTCCTTGTTACGTTCCTCAAGGGGTGTAGCTTCCAAAATGGTGTGCCATGTGTTTTTTTTTTGCTGTTCTGGCACCAAAGGGGCTTCAACATGCCCCCAAAAACCATTTCAGAAAAACGTACTCTCCAAAATCCCCTTGTCGCTCCTTCTGAGCCCTCTACAGCACCCGCCGAACACTTTACATAGACATATGAGGTATTTCCTTACTCGAGAAAAATTGGGCTACAAATGCAAGTATAAATTTTCTCCTTTTACCCCTTGTAAAAATTCAAAAATTGGGTCTACAAGAACATGCAAGTGTAAAAAATGAAGATTGTGAATTTTCTCCTTCACTTTGCTGCTATTCCTGTGAAACACCTAAAGGGTTAAAACGCTGACTGAATGTCATTTTGAATACTTTGGGGGGTGCAGTTTTTATAATGGGGTCTTTTATGGGGGATTTCAAATATGAAGACCCTTCAAATCCACTTCAAACCTGAACTGGTCCCTGAAAAATAGTGAGTTTGAAAATTTTGTGAAAAATTGGAAAATTGCTGCTGAACTTTGAAGCCCTCTGGTGTCTTCCAAAAGTAAAAACATGTCAATTTTATAATGCAAACATAAAGGAAATGTGAATAAATTTTTTTTTTATTTGAAATATCCATTTTCCTTACAAGCAGATAGCTTCAAAGTTAGAAAAATGCAAAATTTTTAATTTTTTCATCAAATTTGGGGATTTTTCACCAAGAAAGGATGCAAGTTACCACACAAATTTACCACCATGTTAAAGTAGAATATGTCATGAAAAAACAATCTCAGAATCAGAATGATAACTAAAAGCATTCCAGAGTTATTAATGTTTAAAGTGACAGTGGTCAGATGTTCAAAAAACGCTCTGGTCCTAAGGTGTAAAATGACCTGGTCCTTAAGGGGTTAAAGACTTGAGTCTTCCGGTACTTATCAGCTGCTGTATGCTCCAGAGGAAGTTGTGTAGTTCTTTTCTGTCTGACCACAGTGCTCTCTGCTTACACCTCTGTCCGTGTCAGGAGCTGTCTGGAACAGGTGAGGTTTCCTATGAGGATTTGCTCCTGCTCCGGACACGGACAAAGGTGGCAGAAGAGAGCACTTTTTCTGACTAGAAAGACTCCTAGAGCAGCTGTTTTTTTTTCTCATTTTTTTTTCTAGTCCCATCTGATTTGCAAACAATGTTTTTTAGAGTACCTCTTTAAAGGAGAGATATAATGTAAAAAAAACATTTCCCCTATCTGCAGAATAGGGGAAAAGTTTTAGATCACGGGGGGTCCGACCGTTGGGAGCCCCTGCGATCTCCTATACGGGGCATTGTCTCTCCCCGGGAACAAGGCATGTCGACCCCCTCATGAATTGTTGGCTGATACACCCCCTACATATATATCGAAGGGAGAGCTGAAGATAGCCGAATGGCTTTGTGCGGGGGGTCGACATGCCCCGTTCCTGGAGAGAGCCAGGCCCCGTACAGGAGATGGCAGGGGGTCCCAACGGTTGGACCCCCCGCAATCTTAAACCATTTTTCTATAGCTTGCTTGCACTTTTCCTGACACACGCAGCAGCACCACCGATTTTCGGACTAGAGAAGTCGAGGTGAACAATGATGACTTGGAGCAGCTCTGTTCTGTGTCCCCCCAATAGTAATACTTCATGTCAGGATATAGGGCTCACCATGATACTAAATCTGGCCCACATATGCTAATACGGTTACTACAAAACTAATTAATCTTTCTTATTCTTTGTTTTTCAGTTTTAAACCAAACTAAACAGCTTTCATGTCATAAATGGAGGAATAATGTATATTTGTGGCTAAAAGTCTGACCTTAGGTGACCCTTATGTGTAGAAGACCTCCTGTGAAATACGAGCCTGCGCACGCTTCTTATGCCAATATCTATGTATTAACAATTTTTCCTAAACTAAAAAGACCGCAAATCTGTTTTTTAAGCTGTATATTTAGTATAAGTAACACCTTGTAAAACAGAGATTAAAAAACTGAAAAAGGGTTATCCAGGATTTTTTAACATCTAACCCAGCATTTTACAAACAGTGTGCCTTCAGCTGTTGCAAAACTACACTTCCCAGCATGCCCTTGCTCACACCCCTGCCACAGAAGTCGTGAGAGTTCCCCGCCCAGAGCTGTTGCAGAACATTGCTCTGCACAATAGTTATTCCACAATAAGTGAGTTTGCAGCACCTATTATGTATTCCCTGTAAGCTCCTCTGTCTGTGGCATGGTTCAGCACAGGACAGCCTGCTGTAAACACATCTCGTTCCTTCCTAAATCTACCAATACTATTTATATATATATAATATAATGTCAGGAACAGTCCAGAGCAGGATAGGTTTGCTATGAGGATTTGTCCCTACTCTGGACAGTTCCTGACATGGGCAGAGATGGCAGCAGAGAGCACTGTGGTCAGACTGGAAAGAACTACACAACCCTCTGGAGAATACAGCAGCTGATAAGTACTGGAAGGGTTAAGATTTTTAAGGTAAGTAATTTACAAATCTGTATAACTTTCTGGCCCCAGTTTATTTAAAATAAAAAAAAATTCTGTCCGGAGTTCCGTTTTAAAGTCCATCATTGATTTAAAAAAAAAAAAGGGTTAGAGGGCAAAATTTTAATTTTGTGTGTATGTGTGTGAATTGCGTACTACAATTCAAGGGTCATATGTCTTAGTCTCTGCCAGTGTGACCGATCTTTTTTGCTCTGTTTTTCATCTGTATGACATCAGCTCTTGCAGTAAATGACTGGTATGTTCCGTTTTATTAGTGTGAGGATCTTAATACAGACACAATAACAATGCATACTGAACAAGGGAGGCTTTCTATCTCCATCCCCTGAGTGCAACTTGATATACATGTACGTCAAGGGATGCCTATTAAATAGGCACCATGCTGTACATGGGACCGTAATGGGATTGCACAGGAGCTGTACCCGTGCACTTAACAGTGGGAGCCAGAAAATTATTGAGAAACCTATGACCCCAGCGATTCAACCCGTTAAAGTGAAACTGCCATAAAAACAAGCAGGGAGAAGCTCTTGAGTAAGTGCTCCTCACCCCATCTCCCTGCATACGATGGGCTTCATAGACTTTCTATAGAATCCGTCCCTTGAAGTGACAAGTGGGACTTGGAATGAAGTGGTCAGCTCTAGCGATCAGTGGGGGTCTCAGCATCCAGACCCCGAACAATAAAAAATTTTGACATATCCCTAGGCATCATCCAAGCAGGTTAGGTTTTCATACCATCGTGCATGGTTTCCCAACCAGTGTGCCTCCAGCTGTCAGAGACTGTCATACTGAAAGAAAAGAAAACACAAGTCAATTAAATTTGTCGCCAGATTAGACTTCTGACTGACATTGCACTATACAAAAATCTGTAATAGAGCTAAGAGACAAGATTCAGCCACGTGGGGATGATGCATTGTTTATAGGTAGAGGAAGAAGTTGGGGAGCTGCTGAGACAACACCACACTGATAATGGGAGGGCTACACAACTTCCTGTATCACACTAAAGCATGCTGAAGTCAGTACAGTGTGTCATAACACTATGGCCAACATTTATCATTGTTTTTAGAATGTTTGTGTCTATAAAAGGCGCAAAAAAGGAGCAAGCAGGGTATATTTGAGCCTTTTTTGCGCCTTTTGGTTTACACATTTCTGCTGATTTTGAGTTGCAATCCACTGATTTTGGCAACACACATGATATGGAAGGGTTTTATGAACTACATCTTTTTGTTAAAAAGGCGCAAAGCCGATGCAAAGTCTCTAAACTTCACCAGCCCAGACTTAGCTTAACTTTTTGGTGTATGTGAAGAGTAAAATTTCAGAAAATGTGACCTGCACAAAATTTATGAAATGCTCTGCGACCATGTAATACATTTGGTTCTCCTACATATTATCAGCACTCAAAAAAAAGGTGTAAAAAAAATGCTTCACTTACACCTACAATGATAAATGCTTCACTTACACCTACAATGATAAATGCTTCACTTACACCTACAATGATAAATGCTTCACTTACACCTACAATGATAAATGCCCCCCCCTGTATCCGTAAGTCATATTTCTTGGTAGTCTTTCTTGGATACAGTTTTTTGATACCAGAATAGCCCTTTAAAATAAAGACTTTTATGGACTCTTTCCATATGTATCACTTTGATATTGAGTCATGAGGAGTGGTTTGCTATTCACAAAAGAGGAGCAGCAGGGTTTGTTTTCCCGACACAATATATACCTCACATCTGGAAGCAGTTCAGCAATTGTTACAATATTAATAGCACATGTAAAAAAAAAAAAAGAAGAGCGATCAATTCCTCCTACGTCTATTGCATATAGTAGTCTGAACGCTCCTGTGATCTAAGGTATGGCCTTTCTTAGTAATGGATCCAAGATGTTCGCTAAGACCTTGGAAGCAGCTACATCTGCTTGATCCCAGTGCAGAATCAGGGCCGGTCATGGCAAGTACTGTGAGGGAGGAGGAGGCCTGACATTCAGATAGTCTCCGATGATGTCATGTAGAAAACAAGGAGAATCATTGCACACATCTTTACTGGACTTTTTTTCTGCTAAATGTTTGAAGACGATGACTGAAAGACATTATATAACAGATGCTTCTACCTTAACAGGAATCCTATAGTGAAAACCAAAAAGAACGAATGAGAAAATACAAAAATAGGAATGCAAGAAAGGGAGTGTCTGTCTACAGTTGTTGCCCATAGCAACCAATCAGATCGCTTATTTTATTTTTCAGAGGCCTTTTCAAATATGAAAGAAGTGATCTGATTGGTTGCTATGGGCAATTGGTCGACTTTTCCTCAGCACAGGTTTTGATACATCTCCCCCACTATGAAGAGTGTTGACCCTTCTTCTTCAAGACTTCTGCAGTTCGCCCTGGCCTGCGGATATCAGCTTCTGGGACAAATCCTGAGGACAACCTCAGTCAGGATTGCTTGGAGTTTATGACAATTTTAGTATCTTTGTTTACAGTCTTTTTGAAAACTGACCATGTGTTCTCAATGGGATTGAGATCTGGGGTGTTTCTTGGTCAGAGTGACCGGAAAGAAGCCTCTCCTCAGTAAGACACATGAAAGCCACCTGGAATTTGCTAAAAAAATTAAAATAAATAATAAAAAGCTCCTAAATGATTTTCAGGCTCTGAGAAACAAGATTCTCTAGTCCAGTGTTTCCCAACCAGGGTGCCTTTAGGTGTTGCAAAACTACAACTCCCAGCATGCATGGGCAGCATCATGTCTAGAGGAAACCAGGCACTGCCCATCACCTGCCCAATACCATCCCTACAGGGAAGCATGGTGGGGGCAGCATCATGTCTGGAGGAAACCAGGCACTGCCCATCACCTGCCCAATACCATCCCTACAGTGATCATGGTGGGGGCAGCATCATGTCTGGAGGAAACCAGGCACTGCCCATCACCTGCCCAATACCATCCCTACAGTGATCATGGTGGGGGCAGCATCATGTCTGGAGGAAACCAGGCACTGCCCGTCACCTGCCCAATACCATCCCTACAGTGATCATGGTGGGGGCAGCATCATGTCTGGGGGAAACCAGGCACTGCCCATCACCTGCCCAATACCATCCCTACAGGGAAGCATGGTGGGGGCAGCATCATGTCTGGGGGAAACCAGGCACTGCCCATTACCTGCCCAATACCATCCCTACAGTGATCATGGTGGGGGCAACATCATGTCTGGAGGAAACCAGGCACTGCCCATCACCTGCCCAATACCATCCCTACAGGGAAGCATGGTGGGGGCAGCATCATGTCTGGAGGAAACCAGGCACTGCCCATCACCTGCCCAATACCATCCCTACAGTGATCATGGTGGGGGCAACATCATGTCTGGGAGAAACCAGGCACTGCCCATCACCTGCCCAATACCATCCCTACAGTGATCATGGTGGGGGCAGCATCATGTCTGGAGGAAACCAGGCACTGCCCATCACCTGCCCAATACCATCCCTACAGTGATCATGGTGGGAGCAGCATCATGTCTGGAGGAAACCAGGCACTACCCATCATCTGCCCAATACCATCCCTACAGTGAAGAATGGTGGGGGTGGCATCATGTCTAGAGGAAACCAGGCATTGCCCATCACCTGCCCAATACCATCCCTACAGTGAAGAATGGTGGGGGCAGCATCATGTCTGGAGGAAACCAGGCACTGCCCATCACCTGCCCAGTACCATCCCTACAGTGAAGAATGGTGGGGGCGGCATCATATCTAGAGGAAACCAGGCACTGCCCATCACCTGCCCAATACCATCCCTACAGTGAAGAATGGTGGGGGCGGCATCATGTCTGGAGGAAGCCAGGCATTGCCCATCACCTGCCCAATACCATCCCTACAGTGAAGAATGGTGGGGGCAGCATCAAGTCTGGAGGAAGCCAGGCATTGCCCATCACCTGCCCAATACATCCCTACAGGGAAGCATGGTGGGGGCAGCATCATGTCTGGAGGAAACCAGACCCTGCCCATCACCTGCCCAATACCATCCCTACAGGGAAGCATGGTGGGGGCAGCATCATGTCTGGAGGAAACCAGACCCTGCCCATCACCTGCCCAATACCATCCCTACAGTGAAGAATGGTGGGGGCGGCATCATGTCTAGAAGAAACCAGGCACTGCCCATTACCTGCCCAATACCATCCCTACAGGGAAGCATGGTGGGGGCAGCATCATGCTGTGGTGGGTTTTTCAGCAGCATGGACAGGGAGACTTGTCAGGGTTAAATGGGTACTCTCATTAAAAACTAATTTTTGCTATTGCACTCCTTATGGTAAATAAAAAAGATTTCTTATATAATTTGGTTTAAAAAAATTAAGTTTTCTATGTTTTATTTGTGCTTAAAAAAGCTCAAGAGCACATTTTTCCCCATGTTATACACAGACTTAGGACCGAAGCCCAAACACAGGAAGTGCAGCCTGGAGTGCTGAGGGGGGGGGGGGGGGGGTCCAACCAACAGCATATGACAATTAAGTGTGAGAGGAGCTATGATTGGATAAGGCTGGACACACACCCCTCAGCACTCCAGGCTGCACTTTCTGTGCCTGGGCTTCGGTTCTAAGTCTGTGTATAAAATGGGGGGGGGGGATGTGCTCTTGAGCTTTTTTAAGCACAAATAAAACATAGAAAACTCCATTTTTTTTAAACAAAGTATATTAGAAATCTTTTTTATTTACCATAAGGAGTGCAATAGCAAAAATGAATTTTAATGATAGTTACCCTTTAAGGGAAAGCTGAATTAGGCAAATTGTAGAGATATTTGTGGTGGTGGCGGGGTGTGTGGTGCAGGGCAGATTTTGTTACCCCAGGGACATATGGTATTAACCCCTTGTGTTCGTGACACCAGGGCGTGGTTTAGCCTTAACCACCCGAATGTATACAGCTGGATCCTAGCCTAGGCACGGGGGCAATGAAGACACCAACGCCAAGTTATGGACAACGGTAGCTTTACTGAGGGTAGACAGATGTTACAGTCTATGCAGTACAGCCAGGGCCCAAGGAGATGACCAGTGACACAGAGACCTCGCAGGTTTGCTGGGACTTGTAGTACAGGCCACGCTGAGTAGACAGAAGACTTGATTTGACTGACAGGACGGTGACTTCAGTTTACTTGCACTTGACTTGAGGCGGCAGGACTTGACTTGAGGCCTCCACTACTCTGGAGACACAGTAAAGGCATGATTTGACTGGACTGGACCTCAGCACAAAGAGAGAGCAGAGCTCAAAGAGAGAGAAGCTCCACCCAGGGCTTATATGGGGAGACTAGCAGGGAGCCCATTGGTCACTTTTGGGGTCAACTGCTCACTAGTACCTCCTGGGTAACAATCACATGGTACATTTATTAAAGGTACAATACACAATATAATGCATAACCTATTTACATAGGGGAAACAAATGCGGTGGGCCCTGGGGACACTGAGGGACACTGCCTGACAGGGCAGGGAAGGTACAATGAAACATCGACCCGTACTGGGCCACCACATAGTCTTAATAAAAACCTTATCCATAGTGCACTGGACCCGAGACTGTGTCCAAGGTTCATCTTCTAACATTATTTCTATGCACATAGCCAAAGCTACAAAGTAGACAACTCTATGGGGGAGATTTATCAAAACCTGTGTAGAGGAAGAGTGGGGCAGGTGCTCAGAGCAATGTCCGGGCATGCTGCAACTGCAAAGGCTGTCTGGGCATGATGGAAGTTGTAGTTTTGCAACAGCTGGAGATACACCTCGGCCTTAGGACTAGTGAGTTATGGTTGGTAGAGGAAAGGCCCTTAAAGGGGTTATCCACCATAAGGTGATTTTAGTACGTACCTGGCAGACAGTAATGGACATGCTTAGGAAGGATCTGCGCTTGTCTTGGGGCTAAATGGCATGAGATTACCATAATACTGTGGCTAGCTTTTTGTGAACTTGTATTTCCTACTACAAATCTCACAATTCCATCTTCCTCCCTCCCACACATCAGCCCCCCACCCATTGAAACATAAATGAGCTGCATCCATTCAAAAGACCTGTGGTTTTCAATCAGGGTGCCTACAGCTGTTGCATTAGTTGCAGATTGATCTCTCTCCCACCAAGTGATCGCTCCACCCATTGAAGCAGACAGGCTCCCTGTCATCAGCTGACTAGTGATGTCAGGTCTCGGCCGCATTGCAACCTGGAAAAATCTGAGACAGCAGTCATTTTGTATGCTGGTAAAAATAAATATTGGGGTGAAAATCACAGAAGAATTGTGAGAAAACCGTCACACACAGGTACAGACACTATATTATGAACTACACTAACTTTACAGCCCCTGTAGCATAGTCAAATAAAACAAATCCTGGAATGAAGTCTGGAATCATAACTCTTCTTTTGACCTGTTTGCCCTCTATTCTTAGTCAAATATCAAGAGTAATAAATAAAAAGATTTATAACATGAAAACTGTTGCAGAACTTACATATTTAATGGTACTTTCCACTCCAAACAATAAATGAAAAGTTTCCTCCAAAATAATATCCTGACAAACCCGACTTTTTTCATTTTTCACTTTAGTTTTTACCATCTCACCTTCTAAAAATCATAACACTTTAAATTTTCCGCCTACAGACCCATATGAGGGTTTGTTTATTGCGCTACCAATTGTATTTTGTAATGACATCAATCATTTCACCACAAAATCTACGGCGAAACAAAAAATATCTTTGTGGGGCAAAAAAAGCCATTTTGTAACTTTTGGGGGCTTCCAATTCTACACAGTTCACTTTTTGGTAAAATGACACATTATCTTTATTCTGTAGGTTTATACGGTTAAAATGATACCCAGCTTATGTGGTGAGGGTGTGATGAGGGCAGATGTTATTACCCTAGGGGCAGATGGCATTAACTCCTTGTATTCATGACGCCAGGGCGTGGTTAACCTCTGCACCACCCTAGGTATGCTCGCTGGATCCTGGGCTAGGCGCGGGGCAAATAATGACTCCGATGCCAAGTTACAGAACAACGGCAGCTTTACTGAGGCAGACAGATGGAATAGACTTTACAGCTCAGTTAGGCCCAAGGAGGTGACCAGTGACTTTAGAGACTTGTGGGCTCACTCAGACTTGTAGTGGACTTGGACAGAATGCTGCAGACCCACGCTGAATTTAGACACACTTGACTAGGACTGACTAGACTTCACCCCTTGTGTAGCTTACCAGGCCTTGACGTTCACCTGTGGGGCACTTGGTGATGGAAGCGTAGCTGCGTGACTAGGCCTTGGGTCTCGTCAGGACAACAGACACTCTCAGGTCTTGACTGTTCCTCAGCATGTACTCAAGAGAACAAGCTCCTCCCTGGGTTTATAAGGGAGCAATTTGGAGGGGTCCTACAGGTCACCACACAAGTCACCTGGTCACTGACACCTTCCCTGGTTACATGACTTGGTAACAATATTTAAAGGCATATTAACATCATAAAGACAATCTCATACATAACATAAGGCACTTATTAACCATTTAAGATACATACAATAAGGGTGGACTCAGGGGTCACTGAAATGGAGTCCACCACACAGGACAGAAAGGGTCCAGGAGTGCAACTCCTGTACTGGGCCACCACAATGATATAGGTTTATTGTTTTACTTCTTCAAAAAAATGATAACTATTTGTTCAAAAATTTGCATGTTTAAAAATATCATGTTCTGACCCCTATAACTATTTTTTTTATTTTCCCGTATATGGGGCTGTACGGGGCTTTTTTTGCGCCGTGATCATTGTTGTTATGATGGGACTTTTTGATCACTTTTTATAAATTTTTTTAGGGTATACAAAATTACCAAAATACGCAATTTCGCATTTTTGGACTTTGAAATGTTATTTACGTATACGCCATTGACAGTGCGGTTTAATTAACATTGTATTTTTATACAAATTAGAAAGACACCTGGCACTGCTTCGGGATTACTGGTTAGGTGTGTGCTGTTGTCAGAAGGTTATGCGCCTATTCACATCAGCCGGAGCAGTGGCGGTGCTCACGCTGACGAGATATAGCAAGGCAATTCATCCAAACGATAAAGAAAGAAGCCGATCACTCACCAGTCCAATGCTGTGCACTTTATTCAGAAGTGATGACAATGGCTATATCTGGACAGATGGAATGGCAGGGCAGTAGGTGTTACAGAGCCCCGTCCGAAGCGACGGCGCCGTTCCACGCTCTCTGGGCGTTTCCTTAGGCCTGAGGAACTGCCCTGCCATTCCATCTGTCCAGATATAGGTGAGTGGTCCGCTTCTTTCTTTATTATCGTTTGGATTATATATTTATAGTTCGGACATTTACGCACGTGGAGGTTTCACATATGTTTATGTTTATTTTTGTTTACAAATATATATATATATATATATATATACATATAGAAAGGCCTCATTGTGAGGCTGAAACGTTGCCCTTTGCACCTTGATGGGTGAATAAAAGACACTTTAATTGCAAGCTTGCTGTGCCGCTTTTATATATATATATATATATATATATATTTAATTTTTTTTATATCTTTTTTATGGGAAAAGGGGGGTGATTCAAACTTTTATAAGGGAAGGGGTTAATTCAAATTTATTAACACTTTTAAAAAAAACTTTTTTACACTATTGTTTAGTCCATAGGGGACTATAACATGCAATACTTACATTGCATTCACTGAATTATGCCATAACATAGCATTGATCAGTGTTATCGGGGCTCCACTGCTCCTCCTGCCTTGGCTGACTGGAGCATCGAGGCACAGATCGGACGGCTAGGAGGCAGGTAAGGGCCCTTCCACCTTCCTCTCAGCTGTTCAGGACGACGTGATTTTACCGTGGCGGTCCCTAAGAGCCCGCTAAGCTAGCCGGGATGACTTTTTCCTGTTTTTAGATTCCGCAATCAACTTTGATCGCAGTGTCTAAAGGATTAATACAGGACATCAGCCCGACCGGCGATGTCCGGCATTAGCCGCGGGTCCAGGTTGCAGATAGCTCCTGAGCGTGCTTCATATAACTGGAGCGAGCAATGGACATAAATATACAGTACGTCCATTGTCCTTAAGGGGTTTACCTAAAAGGGGTGTAAATAATGATATGAGGCATGAACTAATTTTTGACACAAATTTTGCCACGCGTTGCACCTAAAATGAAATGGCCAAATTGTGAGATATTACAGGTACTTCCACATCATTTACGTATTAACAGATTTGAACAATTTTATTTATTTTTTCTAGTTTAATTGTATATCCTTCTTCATTACAATAGTAGCAGGGGAAGATCTGGTGGAAAAATTCTGCTTGTGAATTCCGTTACAGCAGTATCTCATTGCTTTCAATGGGATTCTGCTGCAATGTGCACATGGTGGAATTTCTGCAGCAGAAACATCTGCCGCAGAAAAAATTGACATGTTAATTCTTTTGTTGTAATCCACTCGGAAATGCATTGCCGTCTATGGAGACAGCCTCAAATTTTCAGCCGTGTGAACATAGCCAAAGGGTGCAGGATTTACCCAGACAATTCTGTACACTAGGACTTGCCTGATCCTTAGAGCTCGTTCACACTATGGAAAAGCAAAGTTCCACACAGATTCCACCGTGCATCAGTCTCCCATTGACTTTAATGGGATTTTCGCTGTGGTGTGTGCACAGCAGAATTTCCATGACAGAATTTCCAACACCAGTCTGAATTGTGCCATAAGAATGAACATGTTTATTATTCCGGCAGAATCCCACCAATGAAGTCCCATTAAAAGGGGTACTCCGTAGGGAATTTTTTTCAAATAAACTGGTGCCTGAAAGTTACAGATTTGTAAATTACTTGTATTTAACAATCTTAACCCTTCCAGTACTTATCAGCTGCTGTATGCTCCACAGGAAGTTATGTAATTCTTTCCAGTCTGACCACAGTGCTCTCTGCTGACGCCTCAGTCCATTTCAGGAATTGTCCAGAGCAGGAGCAAATCCCAATATCAAACCTATCCTGCTCTGGACAGTTCCTGACATGGACAGAGGTGTCAGCAGAGAGCACTGGGATCAGACTGGAACTACACAACTTCCTGTAGTATACAGTAGCTGATAAGTACTGGAAAGGTAACAAATTTTCAATAGAAGTAATTTACAAATCGATTTCGGGCACCAGTTGATTAAAAAAAAAAAAAAAAATTCTTTGGAATAAGTCAATGGGACCTTGATTTTCGGTGTCTTTTTTTTTTTGCAGCAACTCACTGTGGAAATAAGCGCCAATTCGCATAATTTCTGTTCCAATTACCATGGAACAGATAGGGAGTGGATCTATAGAGCAGTGTTTTGCAAACAGTGTGATTCCAAATGTTGCAAAACTACAACTACCACCATGCTGGGAGTTGTAGTTTTTTTCAACAGCTGGGGACTCACTATTTGGAAAACACTGCTATAGAGGAATTCAGGGAGGACATTTTCTTTGCCTAATTCCTTAGTGTGAACATACCATTACAGCGTTCTCCCCACAACGCCGCCTGCCTTTAATGTGAAGGAACACCTACCTAATCTCTGCAGGGGTAGCATCAGGTTACAGCAGCCTTTTGTTATTTTCCAAATCTTTTTTTACCATCCTTTTTTCAATCTCTGTTAACGCTTTTATGATAAACCTTACCCTCCCCTGTGGATCTTGTGTGTCATGGCGGATTTCTTTCCCCTGTGAAGTTAATCCACTAAATGTGATGGGATAAAAGAAAGGAAAAACCGTTCTCAGACACCGGCTCAGACATTATCTACAGCTTTGTTTGGCAGGACTGGAATAGTTGTATATTTTAGAATACTCCTATTTTTTCAAGGAGATACAGAATGCGCTTTAGCATCTTCCCAAGTGGTGACACCTCCTACACATGGACGGGAGGTGGAAGTGGAAATAGGATCAAAGGGGGAGATTTATCAAAACCTGTGCAGAGGAAGAGTGGTGCAGTTGCCCATAGCAACCAATCAGATTGCTTCTTTCATTTTCCACAGGCCTCTAATGAGGCCTGTGGAAAATGAAAGATGCAATCTGATTGGTTGCTATGGGCAACTGCACCACTCTTCCTCTGCACAGGTTTTGATAAATCCCCCTCTATGTCTCTTGACTGTGTCCTCTAGTTGTTCCCCATATTTGTTCCCCATATTTGTTCTCAGTCTGTATGAGCCCACAGACTCTTTTCTCTTCTTTTTTAGATATAGTTTTTTTTTTTTTTAAACGACAACGGCTACTACAGCTGCTCTGCGAGGACGGTATCTGCCAAATTATTTTTCCTATTCCCTGATTTCCTTCGGGAACGACTTCAGGATTGCATACACTCCAGCCAGTCTGTTCCTTAGCTGCCGCCTCTAAAGGAGGGTGATTGTTTGCATTTTTCTATCTGTTTCCTAATACACTTGTGGTGGCCCAGTATGGGACCCCGTGCCCTTGCTGTCCTGTCAGGCAGCCTCCTTCAGTGTCCCCAGGGCCACTTGCACCTGTTTCCCCCCTGTAGATATGTTCTGCAGTGTATTGTATTACAAAATGTGTTGTATCTTTAAGAGTTATGTCATGTGATTGTTACCCAGGAGGTATCAGTGACCAGGTGATCCCAAGAGTGGCCTATGGGCTCCCTGCTAGTCTCCTCCATATAAGCCCTGGGTGGAGCTTCTCTCTCTTGCTTCCTGCTGAGGTCCAGTGCAGTCACCTATTGTGTGTGTCCAGAGTGTTGGAGGCCTCAAAGTCAAGTCCTGCAGCCACCGTCAAGTCAAGTAAGATAAAGTCACAGCTTTATGAGTCAAGTCAGTCCCTGTCATCTGTCAAGTCAGCGGGGTCTGCATTAAATTGTCCAGTCCTACTACAAGTCCCAGCAAGCCCTTCACTGGTCACCTCCTTGGACCCATGCTGAACTGTATAGACTTTACCAACTGTCTACCCTCAGTAAAGCTACCTTTGTCTGTAACTTGGCATCAGAGTCTTTATTGTCCCCGTGCCTAGCCCAGGATCCAGCTGTATACATCTGTGTGGTTTTATGCTAGACCACGCCCTGGCGTCACGAATACAATGGGTTAATGCCATCTTGTTACGCCGAGCGCTCCGGGTCCCCGTTCCTCCCCGGAACGCTCGCCTCATCTTCGTTGTTGCAGCGCCCCGGTCAGATCCACTGACCGGGTGCGCTGCGGTCCCGCCTTCAGCCGGGGTGCGATTCGCGATGCGGGTAGCGCCCGCTCGCGATGCGCACCCCGGTCCCCGTACCTGACTCGCTCTCCCTCGGTCCTGTCCCGGCGCGCGCGGCCCCGCTCCCTAGGGCGCGCGCGCGCCGGGTCTCTGCGATTTAAAGGGCCAGTGCACCAATGATGGTGCCTGGCCCAATCTTCCCAATTAGCTTAATTGGCTCCCTCCTGTGCACTTCCCTATATCTAGTCTCCTCCCTTGCACTTCCTTGCCGGATCTTGTTGCCTTAGTGCCTAGTGAAAGCGTTCCCTTGTCTGTTCCTAGCCCGTGTTCCTGACCTCCTGCCGTTGCCCCTGACTACGATCCTTGCTGCCTGCCTCGACCTTCTGCTACGTCCGACCTTGCTTCTGCCTACTCCCTTGTACCGCGCCTATATTCAGCATCTTCAGCAGCCAGAGAGGTAAGCCGTTGCTAGTGGATACGACCTGGTCACTACCGCCGCAGCAAGACCATCCCGCTTTGCGGCGGGCTCTGGTGAAAACCTGTAGTGGCTTAGAACCGGTCCACTAGCGCGGTCCTCTCCATCCCTCTCTGGCACAGAGGATCCACTACCTGCCAGCCGGCATCGTGACAGTAGATCCGGCCATGGATCCCGCTGAAGTTCCTCTGTCAGTGGTCGCTGACCTCACCACGGTGGCCGCCCAGCAAGCCCGACTGATCGCCCTTCTAACCCGTCAGCTGTCGGAAATGTCCACCATTTCGCACCAACTTCAGTCGCAACTTCTCCAGCAATCTTCTCCTCCGCCAGCTCCTGCACCTCCTCCGCAGCGAGTGGCCACTCCTAGCCTCTGCCTGTCCTTGCCGGACAAATTTAATGGGGACTCTAAGTATTGCCGTGGCTTTCTTTCGCAATGTTCCCAGCACTTGGAGATGATGTCGGACCAGTTTCCTACTGAAAGGTCTAAGGTGGCTTTCGTAGTCAGCCTTCTGTCTGGAAAAGCCCTGTCATGGGCCGCACCGCTCTGGGACCGCAATGACCCCGTCACTGCCTCTGTACACTCCTTCTTCTCGGAAATTCGAAGTGTCTTTGAGGAACCTGCCCGAGCTTCTTCAGCCGAGATTGCCCTGCTGAACCTGGCCCAGGGTGTTTCTTCCGTTGGCGAGTACGCCATTCAGTTCCGTACTCTTGCTTACGAGTTGTCTTGGAATAGTGAGGTTCTCTGCGCGACCTTTAAAAAAGGCCTATCCAGCAACATTAAAGATGTTCTGGCCGCACGAGAGACTCCTGCTGACCTACATGAACTCATTCACCTTGCCACTCGCATTGACATGCGTTCTTCCGGATGGCGTCTGGAGCTCCGCCTGGATATGGACTTTGTTCGCACGAAGCGTTTTTTCTCTCCGGCTCCTCTCCCCTCTGGTCCTCTGCAATCTGTTCCTGTGCTTCCCGCCGCGGAGGCTATGCAAGTTGACCGGTCTTGCTTGACACCTCAAGAGAGGACACTACGCCGCATGGAGAATCTTTGCCTGTACTATGCCGGTACCGAACTCTTCCTGAAGGATTGTCCTATCCGTCCTCCCCGCCTGGAAAGACGTACGCTGACTCCGCACAAAGGTGACACAGTTCTTGATGTCAACTCTGCTTCTCCACGCCTTACTGTGCCTGTGCGGATATCTGCCTCTACCTTCTCCTTCTCTACTATGCTCTTCTTGGATTCCGGATCTGCAGGAAAATTTTTTTTGGCCTCTCTCATCAACAGGTTCTACGTTCCTGTGACCAGTCTCGCCAGACCCCTCTACATCTATTGTTTTTACAATAAAAGATTGGACTGTCTCGTACGTTTCCACACAGAACCCCTCCTAATTTGCATCGGACCTCATCACGAAAAAATTGAGTTTTTCTTTCTCAGGTTCTTTGGCCCCAAGAAGAGGGGGAGACCCAAGGGGGGGGGGTACTGTTACGCCGAGCGCTCCGGGTCCCCGTTCCTCCCCGGAACGCTCGCCTCATCTTCGTTGTTGCAGCGCCCCGGTCAGATCCACTGACCGGGTGCGCTGCGGTCCCGCCTTCAGCCGGGGTGCGATTCGCGATGCGGGTAGCGCCCGCTCGCGATGCGCACCCCGGTCCCCGTACCTGACTCGCTCTCCCTCGGTCCTGTCCCGGCGCGCGCGGCCCCGCTCCCTAGGGCGCGCGCGCGCCGGGTCTCTGCGATTTAAAGGGCCAGTGCACCAATGATGGTGCCTGGCCCAATCTTCCCAATTAGCTTAATTGGCTCCCTCCTGTGCACTTCCCTATATCTAGTCTCCTCCCTTGCACTTCCTTGCCGGATCTTGTTGCCTTAGTGCCTAGTGAAAGCGTTCCCTTGTCTGTTCCTAGCCCGTGTTCCTGACCTCCTGCCGTTGCCCCTGACTACGATCCTTGCTGCCTGCCTCGACCTTCTGCTACGTCCGACCTTGCTTCTGCCTACTCCCTTGTACCGCGCCTATATTCAGCATCTTCAGCAGCCAGAGAGGTAAGCCGTTGCTAGTGGATACGACCTGGTCACTACCGCCACAGCAAGACCATCCCGCTTTGCGGCGGGCTCTGGTGAAAACCTGTAGTGGCTTAGAACCGGTCCACTAGCGCGGTCCTCTCCATCCCTCTCTGGCACAGAGGATCCACTACCTGCCAGCCGGCATCGTGACACATCTGCCCCTAGGGTGACAACATCTGCCCTCATCACACCCCGCTACCACAACTTTTGGCGTCCTAAAAACAGGATACAGGTGTGCGCCTTATGCCACAAGTCCTCCCCTAGTCTGAACTGTGTCCAATATTGTCTGCTAAAACCACATGCCGATGGGATTTAACCCCTTAAGGACCCAGCCATTTTACACCTTAGGACCCGGCCATTTTTTGCACATCTGACCACTGTCACTTTAAACATTAATAACTCTGGAATGCTTTTAGTTATCATTCTGATTCCGAGATTGTTTTTTCGTGACAGATTCTACTTTAACTTAGTGGTAACATTTTTTGGTAACTTGCATCCTTTCTTGGTGAAAAATCCCAAAATTTGATGAAAAATTTGAAAATTTTGCATTTTTCTAACTTTGAAGCTCTCTGCTTGTAATGAAAATGGATATTCCAAATATTATTTTATTTTATTCACATATACAATATGTCTACTTTATATTTGCATCATAAAGTTGACATGTTTTTACTTTTGGAAGACACCAGAGGGCTTCAAAGTTCAGCAGCAATTTTCCAATTTTTCACAAAATTTCCAAAATCACAATTTTTCAGGGACCAGTTCAGGTTTGAAGTGGATTTGAAGGGTCTTCATCTTAGAAATACCCCACAAATGACCCCATTATAAAAACTGCACCCCCCAAAATATTCAAAATGACATTCAGACAGCATTTTAACCCTTTAGGTGTTTCACAGGAATAGCAGCAAAGTGAAGGAGAAAATTCACAATTTCCATTTTTTACACTCACATATTCTTGTAGACCCAATTTTTGAATTTTTACATGGGGTAAAAGGAGAAAATGTATACTTATATTTGTAGCCCAATTTCTCTCGACTAAGCACATACCTCATATGTCTATGTAAAGTGTTCGGCGGGCGCAGTAGAGGGCTCAGAAGTGAAGGAGCGACAAGGGGATTTTGGAGCGTACGTTTTTCTGAAATGGTTTTTGGGGGGCATGTTGCATTTAGGAAGCCCCTATGGTGCCAGAACAGAAAAAAAAACACATGGCATACCATTTTGGAAACTAGACCCCTTGAGGAACGTAACAAGGAATAAAGTGAGCCTTAATACCCCACAGGTGTTTCACGACTTTTGCATATGTAAAAAAAAAATAAAAAATTTCAATAAAATGTGTGCTTCCCCCCAAATTTCACATTTTTGCAAGGGTTAATAGCAGAAAATAGCCCCCAAAATTTGTAATCCCATCTCTTCTGAGTATGGAGGTACCCCATAAGTTGACATGAAGTGCACTATGGGCGAACTACAATGCTCAGAAGAGAAGGAGTCATATTTGGCTTTTTGAGAGCAAATTTTGCTCGTGGGCATGTCGCATTTAGGAAGCCCCTGTGGTGCCAGGACAACAAAAAATACCCACATGCTATACCATTTTGGAAACTAGACCCCTTGAGGAACGTAACAAGGAATAAAGTGAGCCTTAATACCCCACAGGGGTTTCACGACTTTTGCATACGTAAAAAAAAAAAAAAAATTTCACTAAAATGTGTGTTTTCCCCCCCAAATTTCACATTTTTGCAAGGGTTAATAGCAGAAAATACCCCCCAAAATTTGTAACCCCATCTCTTCCGAGTATGGAGGTACCCCATAAGTTGACCTGAAGCGCACTACGGGCAAACTACAATGCTCAGAAGAGAAGGAGTCATATTGGGCTTTTTGAGAGCAAATTTTGCTCGGGGGGCATGTCGCATTTAGGAAGCCCCTATGGTGCCAGGACAGCAAAATAACACCCACATGGCATACTATTTTGGAAACTAGACCCCTTGAGGAACGTAACAAGGGGTACAGTGAGCATTTACCCCCCACTGGTGTCTGTCAGATCTTTGGAACAGTGGGCTGTACAAAATTTTTAATTTGCGCAGCCCACTGTTCCAAAGATCTGTCAGACACCAGTGGTGTGTAAATTCTCACTGCATCCCTCATTACATTCCGTGAGGGGTGTAGTTTCCGAAATGGGGTCACATGTGTTTTTTTTTTTTTTTTTTTTGCGTTTGTCAAAACCGCTGTAACAATCAGCCACCCCTGTGCAAATCACCTCAAATGTACATGGCGCACTCTCCCTTCTGAGCCTTGTTGTGCGCCCCCAGAGCACTTTGCGCCCACATATGGGGTATCTCCGTAGTCGGGAGAAGTTGCATTACAAATTTTGGGGGGCTTTTTTCCCTTTTACCTCTTGTCAAAATGAAAAGTATAGGACAACACCAGCATGTTAGTGTAAAAAATTTATTTTTTTACACTAACATGCTGGTGTAGACCACAATTTCACCTTTTCATAAGGGGTGAAAGGAGAAAAAGCCCCCCAAAATTTGTTAGGCAATTTCTGCCGAGTACGGCGATACCCCATATGTGACCCTAAACTGTTGCCTTGAAATACGACAGGGCTCCAAAGTGAGAGCGCCATGCGCATTTGAGGCCTGAATTAGGGATTTGCATAGGGGTGGACATAGGGGTATTCTACGCCAGTGATTCCCAAACAGGGTGCCTCCAGCTGTTGTAAAACTCCCAGCATGCTTGGACAGTCAACGGCTGTCCGGCAATACTGGGAGTTGTTGTTTTGCAACAGCTGGAGGCTCCATTTTGAAAACAGTGGCGTACCAGACGTTTTTCATTTTTATTGGGGAGGGGAGGGGGGCTGTGTAGGGGTATGTGTATATGTACTGTTTTTTACTTTTTTTTATATTTTGTGTTAGTGTAGTGTAGTGTTTTTAGGGTACAGTCACACGGGCGGGGGGGGGGGGGGTTACAGCGATTTTCCCGCTGCGAGTTTGAGCTGCCACGCAAAATTAGCTGCATTGCAAACTGCAGCCTGATACTCGCTGTAAGCCCCCTGCCCATGTGAATGTACCCTGTACATTCACAAGGGGGGGACCTCCAGCTGTTGCAAAACTACAACTCCCAGCATGCACAGTCTATCAGTGCATGCTGGTAGTTATAGTTTTGCAACAGCTGGAGGCACACGGGTTGGGAAACACTGAGTTAGGAAACAGACAATGTTTCCCAACCAGTGTGCCTCCAGTTGTTGCAAAACCACAACTCCCAAACATTCTCAGGCATGCTGGGAGTAGTAGTTCGGCAACATCTTTAGAGCCAGATGTTGCCGAACTACAACTCCCAGCATGCTTGGAGTTGTAGTTTGCAACATCTGGAGGACTACAGTTTGCAGACCACTAATACAGTGGTTCCCAATCTGTGCCCTTCCAGATGTTGCAAAACTACAACTCCCAGTATGCCAAAACTGTCCAGGCATGCTGGGAGTTTTAGTTCTGCAACATCTGAAGGGCCAGATGTTACAGAACTACAACTCCCAGCATGCCTGGACAGTAAGGGCATGCTGAGGATGTGTAGTTTTGCAACATCTGGAAGGACACAGTGGTCTCCAAACTGTGGACCTCCAGATGTTGCAAAACTGCAACTCCCAGCATGCCCAGGCGCCAAGGGCTGTCTGGGCATGCTGGGAGTTGTAGTTTACAGGGTCCTATTACAGCAATGCATGTCGCTTTACGGCGACGTGCATTGCTGTAAAGGGCCCGACCGCGGCTGAAGATCTACTCACCTGTCGCCGCCGCCGCCATCTTCATCGCAGGGATCCTGGTCTTCAGGGACGAGGTAAGTACCGGGGCCGATCCCCAGCACTCCCCCGTCCCCCGCCGCGTACTCCGGTCTTCCTCCCGTCCTCTCCGGACTTTCATGGGCCGGGCAGGACGGGAGGAAGTAACCGCCCCCCCTCCTGCGATTGGTCGGTTAACTAACCGACAGATCGCAGGGTATAGGAGGAGGTGGCCGGCTTGCCACCTCGCTCCTATACGTTAGCATGGTCCTGGCTGTCTGTGACAGCCGGGATCATGCGAAATTACCGGGCGGTCGGGTCCCAGAGACCCGATCAGCCCGGTATCGCCGCAGATCGCAAGGGCGATTTCCCTTGCGATTTGCGGCGATCGCCGACATGGGGGGCATACATGGCCCCCCTCGGCGTTTGCCCTTGATCCCTGCTGAAGGATTTCAGCAGGGATCCGCTTCCGATCTCCGCCGGGTGAGCGGCGGAGACCAGGAAAAGACATGACGTATGCATACGTCATGGGTCCTTAAGACCCAGGGTGTGAAGACGTATGCATACGTCATGGGTCCTGAAGAGGTTAAGTCTGCGCCAGAAAGTGTATGGGACTTTGCAAATGAAAAGTTGTTTACTCATGGCGCTTGTGAAATAGAGGGGGAGATGAAAAGAAGACTGTTATCTGCTACTGTACAGAGGTAGTACCTGAAAGGGTTAAGTTGGTCCGGTGCTTGCCCCGCGTGCGCGAGCGGTCGCAGCTCCGTCCCATCAGTCCCCAGCGGTGACGTCTCTTCAATCAAGCAAGGAGGAACCAAAGAACCGCCCTGTGTTGCACAGGGAAAGATTTTGCCGATCGGACCAAAACAGGAAGTTCCTTGGGCGCAGCCATATTGGAGGTTCAGGCTGCTGTGTCCAGCTCTGCCACTATCCGTCAAGCACCCGCTGCAGTGCAGACTCTGCAAACACCAATGATTGTCAATATTAAGTCTCCGGTGTCAGTACCTGTTAGCATTAACCCATTAGTACCTGCAAGCCTGGTCACCAGATGGATTACGATCGGGTGCCTGCAAAATAGAGGGGGAGCATCCATTACAGTACCCCCATCAGTCAAGTCCAAGCTGCTGCAGCACGTCAGCAATCATCTTAAAGGGGAAAGCACCTTATTCTTCTTAAAGCGACAGCGCACTCAAAACTCAACAAGATGTCAGAACCCAGCTCTCCAGATCAACCAGGCGACAGTGCCCCTTCATCTCCAGCAGCGAGGTCATCACCCAGCAGCCAGGATCTTGCCAGCTCTACCTGCAGTCAACATCAACAGTCCTGGTGTTCCAGCGTCTGCACCAATATTCATGGGGAACCCTGTCATCCCTACCTACAACGGAGACCCCTTCACCTTGAATGATTTCAAAGAGTGGATCCAGAGTTTGTTTGTCTTTTACTCTTTCCCTCCTAACCAACAGGTGCTATTGCTCACAGGACAACTCCAGGGACCAGTGCTAGACGAAGTCCGCACCTGGCCAGCCTCCGAGAAGGCAGCTGTAGAACAGATCTTTGAAGGACTGTATCAGATATTTGAGTCACATTCTCCATCAGAGGTATGTCTCCAACTGTATGAAAGGCGACAAAAGCCAGGTGAGACCTTGAGAGCATATGCCGTAGCCCTACAGAATGCCATAGAGACTGTCCAAAAACTAGATGGTATTACTCCCGAGCAGGGCAATAAGGTGTTAATGGACAGATTTATTGATGGGGCTCATAATACGTGGGACAAAGCCCAGCTAAGAATGTTAGCAGTCCAAAACCCCAACATGTCATTCCCCGCTTTCAAGAGACTGGCTATCCAAGTGATTGAGTCCAGGACTGAGTTAGAGGAAGCTTGCGCGCCCCTTACACCTGTTCCAGAGCCACTAGGGGTGGTAGCCAAATCTATTCCTCCTCCGTCACCAGCCCCCATCCCAGTGTCCTCTACTTTGCCAGTCACTGCAGCCTCAGATTTACAGAGTGTTAGGCAGGACATTGAACAACTGACTAAAGCTGTGATGGAGCTTGCCACCCAGGCCGCTCCACCTGACCGTGAACCGCCCCTGCCTAGAAAACCTGCCCCTGCTCCCCGCAATTTCAATTACCGCAATACTCTGTCCAATAGACCTTTGGGGACTCAAAGACCTTTTTTTGCACTTATTGTAACAAGTCAGGACATTGGAAAATGCAGTGTTGGGATTTAAACGGATTTCCACTGAGGTCGCGGACCGGCCCTAAGGAAAACAGTCATCAGGTCCAATCCCCGAACTACCTAAGTCAGGACTCTCACTTTATGTCGCCTCCTGTTCCTATGTAAATATTATTGTAGAAGGTGTACCGTTGGAAGCATTGATAGATACAGGGTCACAAGTGTCTACTATACCTAAAAGTGTTTTCTATGAGCATTGGGATGCTAGTTTATTGTGTGAGCCTGAGGATGTTAACTTCAGAGTAGTTGCGGGTAATGGGCAAACAGTCCCCAGACATGGATACTGGGAGCCAACCATTCAGTTGGGAAAGCATGTACTTACCTGGCAGGGAGTGATTGTAACTAATGTGACAGATAAGGGGTCTGCTGAGTTTATCTTAGGGATGAACATTATAAAGAATAGTTTTGCTGATATATTAAATACCTTGCATGCCTCTCTTCCCATCTTTCCCCTTCAGGCCAGCAGGCTGCGCAGCACCACTTGAATGTCCTACAGGCGGAGCAGAAGTTTGCCAACAAGCAAGGTGAAATCTGCAGAGTACGAGTTCAAGACATCAGGTCGGTGACCTTACAACCCAACACGGAGACCATCATCTGATGTCGTGCACGTCCCGAAGTCAAGAATAGGGACTATCAAGCCCTACTGGAACCTATGCAATTGGAAGGTCACCCTCTTGTTTGAGCTGCGAGAAGCCTTGTCACTGTCACCAATGGGAAAGTCTCGGTGCGGTTAGTAAACCTGTCTGTTTCTGCTACTGTCTTGCCCAAATACACTCCTGTAGCACAGCTGTACCTCCTAGAGTCAAAAGACATTGTGACAGAATGTCTGGTGGCCCGACAACGTGCAACTCAAGTGGCTGAAGGATCCGGTACCAGTCCTCCTGAGCCCTGGTGGGCGCAACTCCAAGTTGGAGATGATACTACCCCAAGTCAACAGAATCATTAATGTTGCCAAGAGGTACCATGAGGCTTTCAGCAAGAACCCCACAGACTTTGGGTAGACTTCAATGATCCCGCACCGTATCCTCTCAGATGACAGCCCACCTATCAGGGAAAGACACCGCCTGGTCGCACCAGGCATGTATCAGACTGTCAAGAAGATGCTGGCCGACATGAAAGAGGCAGACGTGATTTAGGAAAGTCAGAGCCCCTGGGCGGCACCACTTATCCTAGTCAAGAAAAAGGACGGAACCATCCGCTTCTGTGTCGACTACAGGAAATTGAACAATGTCACACACAAGGACGATTGTCCATTGCCAAGGATCGAGGAGTCACTCACCGCCCTCAGGAGAACATCAAACCCGCTAAAAGCTCCTGCACCTGAGCCTACTGGCCAGGTAAGAAGAACAACAGGGGGAGGAAGGAAGTGAAAAAGGGACGTGGCACAAGCGGTGGGGGGGGGGGATGGGGATGATTTGGCACAGGGGGATAAAGGGGGAATGAAATGGCACAGGGGGTGCTAAAGAGAGGGTGATGAATTTGCACAGAGGGTAATAAAGGGGGAATAAAATGGCACATGGGGTATCAAGGGGAAATTATGTGGCACAGTGGGTAAGGGGAAATGATTTGGCACAGCACAGTGAGAACAAAGTGGCACAGGGGAATAAAATGGTACAGGGGGATGAAATGATACAGGGGGGTGATAAGGGGTGATAAACTGCACTGGGAGATTCTACTGTAATATTGCTTTCTATCGTGTTTTATAGGTAATTACACTCTGGAGTGAGTATAGTTCAGTATTCTGTCATTGAGAAAGACTTTTGAGCCTCTTTTACCAATAGGGGACTTCTCTAAATAATGGAGAGTTTTTTTTTTCCCACAAGTGTCCACTATTGGGAGATTCCACTGTAATAGAACTCATGAAAGTCCCAGAAAGTCTTGACAGGGATTTAAAAGGGTTATCTGGAAGTAATTTACAAATCTGTTGAACTTTCGGGCACAAGTTGATATCAGAAAAAAACATTTCCAACGGAGTTCCCCTTTAATTATTTCCTGGATACCCCATAACTCACCCAGCTTCTCCTGGATGAAATATGCGTGTTACGCCGAGCGCTCCGGGTCCCTGCTCCTCCCCGGAGCGCTCGCGGCGTCTCTCTCTCTCTGCAGCGTCCCGGTCAGACCCGCTGACCGGGAGCGCTGCACTGACATTGCCGGCGGGGATGTGATTCGCATAGCGGGACGCGCCAGCTCGCGATTCGCATCCCAAGTCACTTACCCGTCCCGGTCCCCGGCTGTTATGTTCTGGCGCGCGCGGCTCCGCTCTCTAGGGCGCGCGCGCCAGCTCTCTAAGATTTAAAGGGCCAGTGCACCAATGATTGGTGCCTGGCCCAATCAACCTAATTAGCTTCCACCTGCTCCCTGTCTATATTACCTCACTTCCCCTGCACTTCCTTGCCGGATCTTGTTGCCTTGTGCCAGTGAAAGCGTTTAGTGTTGTCCAAAGCCCGTGTTCCAGATCTCCTGCTATCCTCATTGACTACGAACCTTGCCGCCTGCCCCAACCTTCTGCTACGTCTGACCTTGCCTCTGCCTAGTCCTTCTGTCCCACGCCTTCTCAGCAGTCAGCGAGGTTGAGCCGTTGCCGGTGAATACGACCTGGTTGCTACCGCTGCAGCAAGACCATCCCGCTTTGCGGCGGGCTCTGGTGAAAACCAGTAGCAACCCTAGAACCGGTCCACCGACACGGTCCACGCCAATCCCTCGCTGACACAGAGGATCCACATCCAGCTAGCCGAATCATAACAGTAGATCCGGCCATGGATCCCGCTGAGGTGCCGCTGCCAAGTCTCGCTGACCTATCCACGGTGGTCACTCAGCAATCGCAGCAAATTGCCCAACAAGGACAGCAGCTGTCGCAGTTGACCACCACGTTACAGCAACTTCTGCCACTGCTACAGCAGCAACCATCTCCTCCGCCAGCTCCTGCACCTCCTCCGCAGCGAGTGGCCGCTCCTAGCCTCCGCTTGTCCCTGCCGGACAAATTTGATGGGGACTCTAGATTCTGCCGTGGCTTCTTGTCTCAATGTTCCCTACATATGGAGATGTTGTCGGACCAATTTCCTACAGAACGGTCTAAGGTCGCGTTCGTAGTGAGTCTTCTTTCTGGAAAGGCCTTGTCTTGGGCCACACCGCTCTGGGACCGCAATGATCCTGCCACAGCCACAGTCCAGTCCTTCTTCGCTGAAGTCCGTAGTGTCTTCGAAGAACCAGCCCGAGCTTCTTCTGCCGAGACTGCCCTGCTGAACCTGGTCCAGGGTAATTCTTCAGTAGGCGAGTACGCCATCCAATTTCGTACTCTCGCTTCCAAATTATCTTGGAATAACGAGGCTCTCTGCGCGACCTTTAAAAAAGGCCTATCCAGTAACATCAAGGAGATTCCTGACAACCTGCAAGAACTTATCCATTTGGCCACCCGCATTGACATGCGTTTTTCTGAGAGACACCAGGAGCTCCGCCAGGAAAAAGACCTTGATCTCTGGGCTCCTCTCCCACAGTATCCTTTGCAATCTACCCCTGTGCCTCCCGCCGAGTAGGCTATGCAAGTGGATCGGTCTCGCCTGACCCATGAAGAGAGGACTCGCCGTAGGGAAAAAAATGTATGTCTGTACTGCGCTAGTACTGAACATTTCTTGGTGGATTGCCCTATTCGTCCTCCACGTCTAGGAAACGCACGCACGCACCCAGCTCACGTGGGTGTGGCGTCCCTTGGTACGAAGTCTGCTTCTCCACGTCTCACTGTGGCCGTGCGGATTTCTCCTTCTGCCAACTCCTCCCTCTCAGCCGTGGCCTGCTTGGACTCTGGTGCTTCTGGAAATTTTATTCTGGACTCTTTGGTGAATAAGTTCTGCATCCCGCTGACCCGTCTCGTCAAGCCGCTCTACATTTCTTCGGTCAACGGAGTGAAGTTTGACTGTACTGTGCGTTACCGCACAGAACCCCTCTTAATGTGCATTGGACCCCATCACGAAAAGATTGAATTTTTCGTCCTTCCCAACTGCACCTCTGAAGTCCTCCTCAGTCTGCCATGGCTCCAGCATCATTCTCCCACCCTTGACTGGACCACCGGGGAGATCAAGAATTGGGGTTCTGCTTGCCGTAAGAAATGCCTCATATCTGCTCCCAGTCCCGTCTGTCGGGCCTCAGTGTCTCCTCCTGTGCCTGGTCTCCCCAAGGCCTATCTGGACTGTGCCGTGCCTCCTCATAGCCCCCGTCCTGGTGACACTCTGCCCCGTGACAAGCTTCACCCTCTGCCCCCCCTCCCCATTCCCACTTCTTCTGAACTACCTGCCGCTGGTATAGCTACCCAGGACTTCTTTTTTCAGAAGTAGACTCAAGAGGCGTCCCCTATGTTCTCGTCGCTTTTGAAGGGACAAGGAGACAAAAAGAGGGGGAGACCTAAGGGGGGGGGGTACCGTCACGCCGAGCGCTCCGGGTCCCTGCTCCTCCCCGGAGCGCTCGCGGCGTCTCTCTCTCTGCAGTGCCCCGGTCAGACCCGCTGACCGGGAGCGCTGCACTGACATTGCCGGCGGGGATGCGATTCTCATAGCGGGACACGCCCGCTCGCGAATCGCATCCCAAGTCACTTACCCGTCCCAGTCCCCGGCTGTCATGTTCTGGCGCGCGCGGCCCCGCTCTCTAGGGCGCGCCAGCTCTCTAAGATTTAAAGGGCCAGTGCACCAATGATTGGTGCCTGGCCCAATCAGCCTAATTAGCTTCCCCCTGCTCCCTGTCTATATTACCTCACTTCCCCTGCACTTCCTTGCCGGATCTTGTTGCCTTGTGCCAGTGAAAGAGTTTAGTGTTGTCCAAAGCCTGTGTTCCAGATCTCCTGCTATCCTCATTGACTACGAACCTTGCCGCCTGCCCCAACCTTCTGCTACGTCTGACCTTCCCTCTGCCTAGTCCTTCTGTCCCACGCCTTCTCAGCAGTCAGAGAGGTTGAGCCGTTGCCGGTGGATACGACCTGGTTGCTACCGCCGCAGCAAGGCCATCCTGCTTTGCGGCGGGCTCTGGTGAAAACCAGTAGCAACCCTAGAACCGGTCCACCGACCCGGTCCACGCCAATCCCTCGCTGACACAGAGGATCCACATCCAGCTAGCCGAATCATAACAATGCGCTTCCTGAAACCTGGTATCCACATATAACAAGTACCTTGGGGAAATATAGCAATCACTGACCACCGTTCCTTTCACTGTCATACAATATGCAGTAAGGCCCCATAGAAAATATCGATAAGGGCCTCCCATTATGGCATCTAATTTTCCCCACAGGACAGAAGGGTCTGCTGTATATTTCCCCTTTCTTTCCATGATCCATTGCTGGCAGTTCACCAGAAAGAGGAATTCTGCACAGTTTCTTACCAAAAGAACAAGGGATGGGACCAACCAGGATGGGGCCCCATCTCTAGTACCATACATGGTCCTCCAGTATGGTACGTGCAGAAAAACAAACACAACAACAGAGTGCTCCCCTGTATAAATCCTTCTTCCCATGATAGATGAGGCTTTATAACAAAAACTACTCAAACTCCATATATTGAGGCTGCTACTCCTCCCCAAAATGCTGCGGGGTGTTAATAGTTCTTAAAGGGGTATTCCGCCCATAGACATCTTATCCCCTATCCAAAGGATAGGAGATTAAATGTCTGATCGCGGGGGTCCCACCGCTGGTGCACAGAGCAAACTTTGCTCCATGGCGGATGATTGGTGATGAGGGGCGAAGGCTCGTGACGTCACGGCCACACCCACTCAATGCTAGTGTATGAGCCGTCACACCCCTTCCATAGACTTGCATTGAGGGGGCATGGCCGTGATGTCACAAGCCTTCGCCCATCATCACCAGTCATCCGTCACGGAGCAAAGTTCGCTCAGTGCAACGGATGTCTGGAGTGCCGCAGCCGAGATTGCAGGGGTCCCAGCTGCAGGACCCCCGCGATCAGACATCTTATCCCCTATCGTTTGGATAGGGGATAAGATGTCTAGGGGTGGAGTACCCCTTTAATATTTTCACAAACTCATCCTAGGGGTTAATTGGGCACTGCCATAAACAACCATAAAACTCTGGTTCGAAATAAAAGAAAAAGTGCATTTTATTTCCACGTAGGTGAATATAAATTGCACTTTATCTTTTATTCAGAATCTGAGTTTTCTGGTTGTCGAGGACAGCACCGAAATTAACCCCTAGGTGAAGATTGTGGAGATATTTAGGACTATTGTACGGAAACCCTTGGCTCTGGAACATAAATGCTCTTTCTGAAGGACCAGATTATTCTAGCTCTGTCCTTCGCACTTAGATGTCATTTTAACACGTCAATACTAGAGGACTTCTTTACATTGCAGTCCGAAGTGTGAAGATCTCTAAACATTTTAATGTCCCCATGGAAAAATAAATCCTGAGGAAAAAACTGCAGAGAGAGAAGTGTTTATCTCTAGGAGGCAGATTTGTAAATTACTTCTATTGAAAAATCTTAATCCCTCCAGTACTTATCAGATGCTGTATGCTCCAGAGGAAGTTTTGTAGTTCTTTTCTGTCTGACCACACTGCTCTCCGCTGACACCTCTGTCCATGTCAGGAATTGACCAGAACAGGAGAAAATCCCTATAGCAAACCTCTCCTGCTCTGGACAGTCCATGACATGGACAAAGGTGTCAGCAGAGAGCACTGTGGTCAGACAGAAAAGAAATTCAAAAAGAAAAGAACTTGCTCTGGAGCATACAGCAGCTGATAAGTACTGTAAGGTTTACAAATTTTTAATAGAAATAATTTACAAATCTGTTTGACTTTTTGGCACAAGTTGATGAAAAAAAAAATAGTTTTCCCACTGGAGTACCCCTTTAAATGTGATTCCCTCCAATATTGGAATACCTGGGCTCTATGCTTTAAAAAAAAATAGAAGCATCATTCCATTTTCTGTATTTTCTGTATAACACATGGCAGCAGTTCTCTATAGGCCGCTCCTTATGCCTGTGGTCGGGACACCCCTTTAACTGAATTATGGACCAAGCTTCAGATTCAGAGCTTTTTTCAGGCTTTCCATACCATTATTTTGTAACAGTGACTATGGAAGATAGCTTTCTCATATATCAATGGTCTCCAAACTGTGCACCTCATGGGAGTTGTATCTTGGCAACATCTGGAGGTCCACGGTTTGGAGACCACTGTCATTTATGATATTGTCTCTCAGGAGAGAATCTACATGGTCGGGTTGGAAACACGTAAGCAGTTTTTGAAGCCCTTAAAGGAGCAGTTTTATGGCACAATGTCAGAAGTGACTCCAGCAGAATGGATGAGGCTGAGTTTACACCTAGATGAAAATAATCCTCATCAGGACCTTTCATCAAGTTCAATGGGGCTTTGATTCCACAAGGATTCCAGGAAGAATGGAACATTCCACACGGAAATTCTGCCCAGATCTGCCTCAATTTTCTTGTGTGCCTTGGTTTTTGTGTGAAGAAGTAGAGGAAATTCAGTGAGGAAATCCTATAGTGTGAACCCAGCCCTAGGCTACGAACAGACACATCTATTGTTTTTTTGCCTTAAAAAATGCCACAAATAATTGTCCCCTAATCTCTTTCCTCCATGTTGCAGTTTTTGTGGCATTTTGGTTAAAAAATAGTGTTTTATACACCTTTATTTTTGACTAATTTGACTTGACATGATATCATTTGACTCAAGCATTTCTATTTAAAAACTGGGTGAAAAAAAGCCCGAATAATGGCATAATACATTCACAAATTACGTTTTTTTCTGTCCCCCCCCCCCTCCATTGGATGTATATAGAAGAAAAAACACCATGATTTCTTGAAACAAATGTCATAGTCAGAGCCTGCTGGGATTTTAAATACTAAAAGGATCTTAAAAAAAAAAAAAAAAGTATGAAAACAAACAAAATCAAAATGCCATGCGGGTATGGCATTTCATATTTCCCTATTGAGTCCCAGCTAACATCTGGCCACAGCAATTGTCACCACCACAAAAAAAAAAAAAAAAACACACATACACACACACACACACATATATATTTATATGTATATGTAAATATATATATATATATATATATATATATATATATATATTATTATTATTATATTTTTTTTATTTTTTTTTTTATTTTACCAAATTATCATTGTGTGTTTTTAGCCTTAAAGGGGTTATTGACCATAACCTGATTTTAGTATGTACCTGGCAGGCAGTAATGGACATGCTTAGGAAGGATCTGCGCTTGTCTTGGAGCTAAACGGCTATGTTGTGAGATTACCATAAAGTTGTGGCTATCTTTTTGTAAACTGGCTGTTTCCTGTTGTAGTTTTCCTCTTGAACTACAAATCCCATGGTTCCTTGTTTGTAAGTGTGAGGTCACTTTCCTCCCTCCCACTCATCAGCCACTCCACCCATTGAAACATAAAAGAGCTGCTTTCCATTCAAAAGACCAGTGTTTTCTAACCAGGGTGCCTACAGCTGTTGCTAAAATACAATTAGTTGCAGAATGATCTCCCTCCTACCCAGCGATCACTCCATCCATTGAAGCTGACAGGCTTCCTATTATCACATGACTAGTGATGTAATGTCTCGGCCGCACTGCAACCTGGGAAAACCTGAGACCCGAGTAATTTTTTATGCTGTTAAAAATATTGGGGCGCAAATTACAGAAGAATTGCGAGACCACCATCTCACACAAGTACAGACACTATATTATGAACTACACTAACTTTACAGCCCCTGTAGCATAGTCAAATAAATAAAAAAAATCCCGGAGTACCCCTGTAATAAATCTCTGGCATATACCTATTGTTATGATTCGGTTAGCTGGATGTGGATCCTCTGTGTCAGCGAGGGATTGGCGTGGACCGTGTCGGTGGACCGGTTCTAGGTTGCTACTGGTTTTCACCAGAGCCCGCCGCAAAGCGGGATGGTCTTGCTGCGGCGGTAGCAACCAGGTCGTATCCACCGGCAACGGCTCAACCTTGCTGACTGCTGAGAAGGCGTGGGACAGAAGGACTAGGCAGAGGCAAGGTCAGACGTAGCAGAAGGTCAGGGCAGGCAGCAAGGTTCGTAGTCAATAGCAATAGCAGAAGGTCTGGAACACAGGCTTTGGACAACACTAAACACTTTCTCTGGCACAAGGCAACAAGATCCGGCAAGGAAGGGAAGGGGAATTGAGGTTAAATAGACAGGGAGCAGGTGGAAGCTAATAGACTGATTGGGCCAGGCACCAATCATTGGTGCACTGGCCCTTTAAATCTTAGAGAGCTGGCGCGCGCGCGCCCTAGAGAGCTGGCGCGCGCGCGCCCTAAAGAGCGGAGCCGCGCGCGCCAGAACGTGACAGCCGGGGACCGGGATGGGTAAGTGGCTTAGGATGCGATTCGCGAGCGGGCGCGTCCTGCTATGCGAATCGCATCCCCATCGTGAATGTCAGTGCAGCGCTCCCGGTCAGCGGGTCTGACCGGGGAGCTGCAGAGAGGAGAACGCCGCGAGTGCTCCGGGGAGGAGCAGGGACCCGGAGCGCTCGGCGTAACACCTATTTTCTGTTCAGACAATTTGAAGAATGAAAGCTGAGCTGTGATTGGTGGCTATGGGCATAACAGACACATTCCTGCTTCATGCAGATTGATAGATATGGGCTCATTTTTTTCTTCTTCTCACAGACCTTATTCACATGGAGCAATGTTAGTGTAACCTCTGGGTGAAAATGACTGAATCTCTACAGGATTCATAGAAAAGACACAAATCACAGATAAGGCATACGACAAAGTCTAATAGCCAAATATTCTGCTTCATGAAGTATTTCTCATACACGTGAAAGGAAATATTTGTACTGATCAAACAGAGAAAAGAAGGGGAATCTTCAGGAAATAAAACTTTAGTTATTCCTCTGTTATTCCTTTTGGTCTTGTATGAAGGCCGGAATCCTTTAAAAGGGTACTCCACTGGCCAGCGTTTGGAGGTAAATGTTCCGAACCCTGTTTTTGCGCTGTGGGGGTCGGTCACACCCCTCATGACATCATGACCACGCCCCCGCAATGCAAGTTTATGGGAGGAAGCGTGACGGCCGTACTTCCGAACGCTGGCCAGTGGAGTATCCCATTAAAGCTTAGAAATACCCTATTCTAAACAATGCCAATGAGACCGAGGGTCCAAGGGTATTCGCATCTCAACAAACATAGTTAAAGGGGTTCTCCACCATAAGATGATTTTAGCACCTACCTGCCAGATAGTAATGGACATGCTTAGGAAGGATCTGCGCTTGTCTATGGCTAAAGGGCTATGCTGTGAGATTACCATAATGCTGATGCTATCTTTTTGTGAACTGGCTATTTCCTGTTGGAGTTCATTCCTTAAACTACAAATCCCATGTGTGTTAGTGTGAGGTTACTGCAATAGACCAGTGTTTTCTTACCCGGGTGCCTCCAGCTGTTGCAAAAACAGAAGAATCTTCCTCCCATCCCGTGGTCACTCTAACATCGAAGGAAAGACAGTCTCCCTTTGATCACCTGACTAATGATGTAATGTCTCAGGCCGCACTGCAACCTGGGAAAACCTGAGCTGAAACTCATTTTGTATGCTGTTAAAAATAAACCTTGGGGCAAAAATCACAGAAGAATTGTGAGATCACCATGAAACACAGGTACAGACAAGTATATAATGAATTACACCAACTTTACAGCCCCTGTAGCACAGTCAAATAAAAAAAATATCCCAGAATCCCTTTAAACTGGGATATGTCAACGTAAATATGTTTGCAAAAACATGAGTTTAGCGAATTTGCCTCTTTGTTCTGATATTACTTCCCCTTTTCTCCCTTTGTTGACAGCTCATTGCCTAGGTTACAGACCACCACTCCACTCTAGAAAAGGCGGTTGGGCTGGTGTGTATATATATATATATATATATATATATATATATATATACGGTGGTCCCTCAACATACGATGGTAATCCGTTCCAAATGAACCATCGTTTGTTGAAACCATCGTATGTTGAGGGATCCGTGCAATGTAAAGTATAGGACAGTGGTCTCCAACCTGCGGACCTCCAGATGCTGCAAAACTACAACTCCCAGCATGCCCGGACGATGAAGGAGAGCGCCGGCGATGCAGGGGATCCCGAGTAGTACGCTATGGATCCCTGAAGACAGGTAAGTGATTGTCAGCGGACCACACGGGGCACCGTAAACGGCTATCCGGTGGCAGCTGAAGCAATCTGCACTGCCGCATAGCCGTTTATGCGATGGCCCCGACATACAAAAGCATCGTATGTTGATGCTGCCTTTAACATGCGATGGCTTCTGAGAGGCCATCGCATGTTGAAATTATTGTATGTCGGGGCCATCGTATGTCGAGGGGGTCACTGTATATATATGTATCTTCCTCCCCACGTCTAATAGCCAAGCCGAATGTGCATGTGTATGAGGGGTTGGGAAGGATCGACAGCTATCTAATATGTATGTGTTGACAGCTAATATGCATGGTCTGCTTTGTAAGAAACAACTAAACTAAACAACAAAAAGGAAGAAGGTTTCCTATGTGGTCAAGACTGAATAAGACCACCATTAGGAAACAGGGAATAAATGTTAGTGCCTCCAGATACCCAGTCTCCACCAGGTCATCAGGCCCCAATATCCTCCTCTTCCCATGCACCCCCTTTACTACCTATTGCAGGTTACTAGCCATCTACCTTCGGACTAAGTTCAGGATGAGGAATTTCCTGTCCTAGTTTAAATAATACAAAATATTGAAGGTTTTCTTTATAAAAGAGTTGCACCCAGATAGGTAGATGTGTCAGGGTTACGTCACGTCCCTTCAGCTCATCACATGTTGGGTGCTGTGCTCCAGATTTGTACTCTTCCCGATTAATTCTGGTCATCTGTGGTTAACCTCAGGAGACCTGGGGATATTTTAGAAGAGACGTATGAAGGAAAAGTGTTTATATTAAAAATATCTTCTGGGCTAGGAAAATGTTAATTTAAACATGAGACACGTGAATGGTCTGTGCTAGGAGGGCAGGTCTGAATGTATCTTCTCACATCTGAATGTATCTTCTTATGTCTGAATGTATCTTCTTATGTCTTAATGTATCTGCTTATGTCTGAATGTATCTTCTCACATCTGAATGTATCTTCTTATGTCTGAATGTATCTTCTCACATCTGAATGTACCTTCTGTGCTTTCTTAATTTCTGCTTCTTTTTTTGCTTGCAGTTTAGACATGTAACTTAGTATAAGGATGTGCATATGCGTTGTATATTTTTATCATATCTTGGAGGTTTAATTTGCATAGACTGTATACTTTATCCTTAAAGCGTACCTGTCATAGTGCCCAAAAAAAAGTGATATGTTACTCAGTACCTAATCCTGATCATGTACATATAATTTTTATGTGTCTAGGACCTATATATCCCTAACAAATAGCATTTATATGTTGCTCACTTGCTTTGTCTTCTTGCCTTGTGGAGGGGGCGTGTCCATCTCTCTCCCTCACTGTGATGACTCATCTGCTCTGAGTCTGGGAGCAGCCTGGCAGTCTGCAAATCACTGCACAGTATCTTTTATGCATACATTTTCTATCTGTTCCTAGTAAAGCTGGATGCTAATCAACATAGCTGTCACTATGTGTGTCATTCAGCTTTCACAGGCTCCTGAATGCCGGATCAGCTTCAAGTCAGAGAAAGGAGTCAGAGTCAGAGAAAGCTTTGGCTGTTCAAGCATGCTGGGAGTTGTAGTTTTGCAACAGCTGGAGCTGCATTGTTTATAAAGCACTGTGTTAGAACAGTGTTGCCTTTAGCTGTTGCAAAACTACAACTCCCAGCATGCCCACACATCCTTTGTCTGTAGTTTTGCAAGAGCTGGAGGCACACAGCTGGAGAATACACAGCTCTAAAACAGAGTTTTACAAAGACTGTACCCCCAGCTGTTGCAAAACTACAACTCCCGTCGTTGTAGTTTAGGAACAGCTGAAGGCTGCGGCGGTGATCTCCTATACTGGATACCAACACACTTTACTGCCGGTATTCAGTATGCTGCAAAATACAGAGTAGTCTGTCTGCATAAAGATAGATGACCCCTAGTGGTGGATATTTTATTTTATTATTTTTTAGTAAAATTGAATTTTAAAATAAATGTATATTTAAAAAAGTCATCATATCAGTAGTACTACAAAATATAAAAAGTTTTTCAGAATGAAAGTGCCACTTTAAGGGTGCGTTCACACTACGGGATTCCCGCGGAATTCCACGAGCGGAACTCGGCGAGCGGAATTCCACGGTGTGAACTTAACACTAGTGTGAATGGGTCTCCGCGAGACCCGTTCACACTGCGGAATTTCCGCGGCGGACAATTCCGCCGCTGAAATTGTTCCGCGCAAAGAAAGAACATGTTCATTCTTTGCGCGGATTCCGGGAGCACTCCATGGCCGTCAATGGTGACGGCTCAGTGCCCCACGGCCCTAGCACCGAAGCAACTCCGGCGGCGGCCGCCAGGCAGAATCTCCGCCCGCGGTAATCAGCGAGCGGAGGTTCCGCAGTGTGAATGCACCCTAGTGGAGTGCTCTGGTGCAGGAACACTTATCCCCTATCTAAAGGATAGGGGATAAGTGTCTGATTGCGGGGGTCTGATGGACCCCCGCAATCAGACACTTATGCCCTATCCTTTAGATAGGGGCAGAGGCGTAGCGTGGGGAGTGCAGGGGGGGGGGCGGCCACACCGCGCGCAACATCTGGGGGGGCGCGCTCGCACTCGCACCTCTCTGCCCCTGCCCGGCTCACTCACTCTCTCTGCAGTGCTGGCTGTGCGAATCCAATCCAATCTGTGGAGGCAGTGGCGGATCCAGGGGGGGCAACGGGGCAATTGCCCCCCCCCCCGAGATTGTTGCCCCTCTTCCTGAACTATCGCATGGTGGAGCGGGAGCTGTCGGCTGTCCTGCTCCACCACCCCTTTATCACGCCCGTCACCTTGCTATCACACGCTGCGGCTGCTCCATTCCTGCAGTCAGTGAGAGCCAATCACGGCAGGCCGGCGCGATGACATCAGATCATCGCGCCGGCGCACAGAGTTCACGTCCCCGCGGCTCTCACTGATTATAAGTGAGAGGGGCAAATGAGTAAGGGGCACATGTCAGGGGGGCATTATATGTGGGGGCACATGACAGGACCCCTCCCTGTCATGTGCCCCTCATATATAATACCCCGTGTCCTGTGCCCCTCACATATAATGCCCCCCCTGACATGTTCCCTTCACATATAATGCCCCCTGTCCTGCCCCCCTCAGGGGGCATTATATGTGAGGAGCACATGTCAGGGGGGCATTATATGTGAGGGGCACATGTCAGGGGGCAATATATGTGGGGGCACATGACAGGGGCCCCCTGTCATGTGCCCATATAATGCACATATAATGCCCCCCTGACATTTGCCGCTTACTTACCCAAAGTCATGTGCCTTGGATCATCTCCAGGGTTTGGTTCCATTTTGATGTTTAGTTTTTGTTCTTGATATTTTTTGTCGTTTACGATGGTTGTGAGACGACATATACATAGTTACATAGTTACATAGTTAGTACGGTCGAAAAAAGACATATGTCCATCAAGTTCAACCAGGGAATTAAGGGGTAGGGGTGTGGCGCGTTATTGGGGAAGGGATGGGATTTTATATTTCTTCATAAGCATTAATGTTATTTTGTTCCAGGAATGTATCTAACCCTGTTTTAAAGCTGTTAATTGTTCCTGCTGTGACCAGTTCCTGAGGTAGACCGTTCCATAAATTCACAGTCCTCACGGTAAAGAAGGCGTGTCGCCCCTTGAGACTAAACTTTTTCTTCTCCAGACGGAGGGAGTGCCCCCTCGTCCTTTGGGGGGGTTTAACCTGGAACAGTTTTTCTCCATATTTTTTGTATGGGCCATTAATATACTTATATACGTTTATCATATCCCCCCTTAAACGTCTCTTCTCAAGACTAAACAATTGTAACTCCTTTAATCGCTCCTCATAGCTAAGATGTTCCATGCCCCATATTAGTTTAGTCGCGCGTCTCTGCACCCTTTCCGGCCCATGCTAGGTTACTACATTTGTAGATTTGTATTCATAGACCTGCTGAAATGTGGAGAATGTGTAATGCATGTTCACACTCAATAAAGTGTTTGAATATAAACTTGTATTTAGATGCATTTTACTTTAATTACATCAGTATTTTCATAACAAACAATACATGTGCTTAGGGGGTAAGGGTTACCTTACTGATTACTTCCTAGGAAGCAGAAGAATAACCTAAATAGAAAGAGACACATGACACCTTGGTAGAGATTCCTATTTTATACAACCCCAGGCAAAAACGATGCAACCCCCACACTTAGAGCCTAGTCAGCCTGTTTTATTACTACATAGCAATTACACAAATCATTGATACTGTATAGCGCAAAATTATTTTCTTTTGGCTTTGTTGTGTTTTGAAAAAAAAAAACACAGAAATACTTTAGAGAAGCTGCAAACATTTTACCATGGTTAGATGCACATTATTTGAACATGGTGGACTACTAATAGCAATTTGCCGTGAAATGCATGCAGTTTTGTTTCCAATGGGGGATTTTGTTGTATGTCAAAACCCACAAAAAAAAATAAAAAAAATAAAAAAAGGAATACATGATGAAAAAAGCTACACAGGAAGCCCATCATTGGAGAATTGTCGATTGTATCCATTGAAAGGATTAAAAAATTCCTTTAGGGTACGTTCACAGGGGTGGATTACCGCAGCAGATTTTGCTACCATTGACTTGAATGGGTCAGCAGAAAATCCGCAATAGAGACAGATTTGCTGATTTTTCTTTGGACCCATTGAAGTCAATGGCAGCAAAATCCGCAGCGGATTTTCCGCAGCAAATACGCTGCGGAAATTCTGCAGGTAATCCGCCCGTGTGAACTTACCCTTAAGGCTCGTTCACATGGGCGGATCCACAGCGTATTTTAATTTTAAAGGGGTATTCCAGGAAAAAACAGTTTTTTATTTTTTTTTTATATCAACTGGCTCAAGAAAGTTAAACAGATTTGTAAATTAGAAAAGAAAAAAAGGGGATATGTGCAGCTCACAATTATATATTCCCCGAGGTCAGATGGACAAGCAGCTATACCCAAGCTGCAATATACAAAAATGTGGAGAAAAAAAGAAAAAAGAAAAAAGAAAAAAAAAAATGAGTTTTTTTTTGGTCCAGACCTCCAGGAGAATAAATACTAAAATCCAATTCAATAATAAAAGATCGTGCTTCAATTAGGATTAATTATAATAAGTTTTATTATAAAATTCTGATATAAATATATATATATATATATATATATATATATATATATATATATATAGACGATTGTAGTTTCCCCCACAGAGGGCCCTTGTGGAGGAGATAAACAATATATACAATATAAACAATATATTGTTTATCTCCTCCACAAGGGCCCTCTGTGGGGGAAAATACAATCGTCTATATATATATCTATATATCTATATATATCTATATATATCAGAATTTTATAATAAAACTTATTATAATTAATCATAATTGAAGCACAATCTTTTATTATTGTATTGGATTTTAGTATTTATTCTCCTGGAGGTCTGGACAAAAAAAACTTTTTATTTTTTTCAGATTTGTAAATTACTTCTATTAAAAAAATCTTAATCCTTTCAATAATTATCTGCTGCTGAAGTTGAGTTGTTGTTTTCTGTCTGGCAACAGTGCTCTCTGCTGATATCTCTGCTTGTCTCGGGAACTGCACAGAGTAGAAGAGGTTTGCTATGGGGATTTTCTTCTAAACTGGGCGGTTCCCGAGACACGTGTCATCAGAGAGCACTTAGACAGAAAAGAACAACTTAACTTCAGCAGCTCATAAGTACTGAAAGGATTAAGATTTTTTAATAGAAGTAATTTACAAATCTGTTCTTTCTGGATCCAGTTGATATATATAAAAAAAGTTTTTTCCTGGATAACCCCTTTAAGTTGTGGATCCGCCGACGATGGACCCCCCCACAGTGTGTCTCAGATGTGCTTGCTTGGAACGGCAATCTGCCACTATGAGCAGACACGCCGCTCCCCCAGCTCCCTGAGCTAGGCCGAGAGCAGCCGCGATGTGTGCGAGTATACTGCGCATGCGCACGGCGACTCGTACATCGCAGCATGTCTGCTCGTAGCGGTGCATAGTCGCTATGAGCAGGCACAGATGGAGGTAACACTGTAGGGTCCATCGTTGGCGGATCGGCAGCGTAAAATACGCTATGGATCCACCCGTGTGAATGAGTCTTTAGGATGGAAATCCAACACAGAGGGGGAGATTTATCAAAACCTGTCCAGAGGATAAGTTGCTGAGTTGCCCATAGCAACCAATCAGATTGCTTCTTTTATCTATCAGATAATGAAAGAAGCGATCAGATTGGTTGCTATGGGCAACTCAGCAACTTTTTCTCTGGACAGGTTTTGATAAATCTCCCCCAGAGTGCTGAAGAAGATGATGGTTGTTCCCAGTCAGCTGTGTGTAACATTTGGTGGAAATATATAGAAAGATGTCATAATGTGGGGATAGGAAATACTACATAAAACAGATGAAAAATAAATGTTTGTAAGGGATTGGCTAAATACAATAGGATTTACATATAGAAAAGACAAACAAAATCGTCACGAACACCTACACCGGAGAAAACAAGATTACAGTGGGCTAAAGAGAAGAATCATGGAATAACGAGGATTGAAGGAAAGTGGTATTCTTCTTATAATAAAATATAGAAAGATAAAGAAATCATCACATTTCACCATTACCTATGACGGTGGTCTTTAACCTGCGGACCTCCAGATGTTGCAAAACTACAACTCCCAGCATGCCCGGACAGCCAACGGCTGTCCGGGCATGCTGGGAGTTGTAGTTTTGCAACATCTGGAGGTCCGCAGGTTGAAGACCACTGACCTATGATATGGGATTGCACAGGTGAACAATTAAATTTGGGCATTTTATGAATCAAAAAGAGATTTTAGTGACGCTTCCAGAATAATAACGCATCTTCCACAGAGCAGTGTTAAAACTTTTCTTTAATAAGGACATATCACCTCAAACACGTTTCCGGTTAGGGTATTCATCTGGGGGACTCCTGGACAGATACCTCTGCAACATACAATGACTGATGCCACTTTCCCCTGCGAGTTTCTCAAGACAAGCCATGTGATTCTTTCATCATATAACTCATATAACTGCTTTGTTATCCATTATTACTTCTCGTAGCAGGTCCTGCACCACTCCAACCTGCAGGAGAAGGTCCTGCACCACTAACAGAGCAGAGGGTGTAGAGGCCTCAGCGTTGAAGCGTTGGGAAGGTAAATAGCATTTTTATTAATTTCTTTATGAGGGGCATCTACTTAAGAGGAGGTTCCCTGACTACCTAACTACTGGGGGCTTCTACCTTAAAGGGAAGAGTGACCTACCTACCTACCTACTGGGCATTTCAGCCTAAGGGTGCGTTCCCACCTGGCATATACGCTGCGTATTCCTTGCTCACCATACACACAAGGCTTTCTGGCGGCAGCCCTATGTGTGCAGTGAGTTTTGGAGGAGGAGCCGCGCGTCACAGTCACGCCGGCACATGATCCCGCCTCCAAAACTCACTGCACGCATAGGGCTGCCGCCGGAAAGCCTTGTGTGTATAGTGAGCAAGGAATATGCAGCGTATTTCCCGATGCTGGTGTACACGCCAGGTGGGAACGCACCCTAATAGGGGAATTCTCTACTTACCTACCTATCTTCTGGGGGCTTCTACCTTAAAGGGGAGGGTCCCCCACCTACCTACCTACTGGATGTTTCAACCAAATAGGGGGATTCCCTACTTACCTACATATCTTCTGGGGTATTTTTTCTGAAGAGGGTGGATTTCCTACCTACCTACATAGGGTTATCAACCTAATAGGTGGGATTCCCTATCTACTGGGGCTTCTACCTAACAAGGGGGCTTCTACCTAATAGGGGGAATTCCCTACCTATCTACTGGGGACTTCTAACGAATAGGCGGATGCCCTACCTACTGGGGCTATTACCTAATAAGGAGGATTCCCTACCTACTTTCTCATTCCCTCCCCATCTTCTGTGCACTTCTACCAAATAGTAAGTTCCCTACCTACCTGGCTACCTAACTACTGGCGATGTCTACCTAGTAGGGGAGGTCCTCTACCTACTGGGGGTTGCAACCTAATAGGGGATTCCCTAATTACCTATCATTAGGCTTCTACCTTTTGGGGAGGATACTTACCTACTGTGGGCTTCTACATAATAAGGGGAGTGTGTGTGTGTGTGTGTGATTCCCTATGTACCTAATATGGGGGTTTCCCAGGTCAAGTCTTGGGAAAAAAAGTATTGGAACTCACCCAAGATTTCCACTCATGGGCTGGTCTCGCAGGACTCCTGCTAATGGGAATGGTGTTCCTTCTGTGGAAAAAGTGGAGGAACTCAGTTCCCATATGTTCCTGCAGGACTTGAGCCCTGGGCTTTCCCTACCTAACTACTGGGGGGCATATCCTAATTATGAGTGTCTGTGAGGTCCTCATGTTCGACTTTCGCCTAAGAGTCTATTCATAAGGCAGAATTTCCTCAAGCGGAATTCCTCCTTAAATGAAAGCCTAATGGAGTCCACACTAGTGTTGAGTGGCATAGGCCATATTCGAATTCGCGATATTTCGCGAATATATGGACGAATATTCGTCATATATTTGCAAAATTTGCATATCCGCAATATTCGCGGCCTTTTTTTTACTATGCGCCATAACATTTGCATGCACATTCACCATAAAATTCACATGCGCATGCGCAAGCGCTAAATTGCGTGATAAAAGAGCTAAAAGAAGGTAGGGATCAATATGCGAATTTTCGGGGGCCCGCCAGTCTGACACAGTAACTAGTATTGGAGCCTTGTTTACACCACAAGCTGGAAGCAGGGAGGGATGATCACTGTGATATGTACTGTGGAAAAAAAAGCAAATATTTGCGCCCATCACTAATCCACACTCCCATTCACACTTCTGCAGAATTTCTGCTTGGATTCCGTACCAATTCCGCACAAAATCCATACAAGTGGAAGTGGAATTGGGGCGGATGAGCAGAAATTCTGCCGTGTGAATAGACCCTAAGGCAGTGGTCTCCAACCTGCGGACCTCCAGATGTTGCCAAACTACAACTCCGAGCATGCCCGGACAGCCAACGGCTGTCCGGGCATGCTGGGAGTTGTAGTTTGGCAACATCTGGAGGTCCGCAGGTTGGAGACCACTGCCCTAAGGCTTCACAAAGTCTAGAGCCATCTCTGCTATCACATGAATTTTTTTATTTTAAAGTATCGGTAATTGGTATCGGCAAATACTTGACAAAAAGTATTGATAATTGGTATCGGTGAGTACCTGAAAAAAAATAAAAGTATCGGTAATTGGTATCGGCGAGTTCTTGAAAAAACGGTCTTAAAAAAAATGGTATGGGGACATCCCTACTTTATATGGTTTTTAATGGCTGAATACAGGGGAGATTTATCAAAACCTGTGCAGAGCAAACGTTGTCCAGTTGCCCATAGCAACCAATCAGATCGCTTCTTTCATTTTTCTCAGGCCTTTCTAAAAATGAAAGCAGCGATCTGATTGGTTGCTATGGGCAACAGGGTAAGTTTTCCTCTGCACAGGTTTTGATAAATCTCCCCCCATGTCTTTTTTATTATCTCCATTTGTTGTTTTACTATGGAGAAGTGATGTCTCCTCTCCCAGCAGCCACCTGTGGAATCCTTTCCCAACCCTTGAGAGTTCCGTGCCCGGGCACTGGTGCCATCCTGGTGAGCCTTCCTGGTATAGGCAGCAGAGATAGCAGTGACACATCAGCCCATTATGAATGGCAGCATTATGAGCCCCCTGCCCCCTCCTGCTCTCAGGTTACAGCTCCATCCCCCCCCCCAGCCCCCTCCAGTAGATCGCGGCTCCCGGGGCCGGCAGAGCAGTATGCGGCAGAGCGGCGGGCTCAGCGGAACATGGCTGCGCTCCGTGCCCGGCTCCTGGTGCCCCTGTGCCTGCTTATCCTCAGGGCAGTGTCGGGGGAGGAGGTGGAGGTAGAAGAGGCTGTCCTCCCGGAGTCTGCCCTCCAGAAGCCCGGTGTCCTGCTCGCCATCATCGCCCGGAACGCTGCCCACACGCTGCCCTATTTCCTGGACTGTATCGATAAGCTGGACTACCCCAAGAGCAGGATCGCCATCTGGTGAGGGCATCGGCTGCCACCCCGGCCTCATACACATCATGCTACAGGGCACTGCTCTCCAAACCGTGGGCCTCCAGCTGTTGCAAAACTGCAACTTCCAGCAAGCCCGGACAGCTGAAGGCTGTCAGGGCATGCTGGGAGTTGTAGCTTTGCAACTGCTGGAGGCCCACCGTTTGGAGACCTTGGACCTGTGGCCCCTTGGTGACATCTTCTCTGGAGAACAGGTAGATGAGGGCATAAGTGTCACTACCATACTGTCTATGGGTGATGAACTGAGGTAGTGCTGTCTATAGGTGATGAACTGAGGTAGTGCTGTCTATGGGTGATGAACTGAGGTAGTGGTGTCTATGGGTGATGATCTATGAGGTAGTACTGTCTATGGGTGATGAACTGAGGTAGTGCTGTCTATGGGTGAAGAACTGAGGTAGTGCTGTCTATGGGTGATGATCTATGAGATAGTACTGTCTATGGGTGATGATCTATGAGGTAGTGCTGTCTATGGGTGATGATGATCTATGAGATAGTACTGTCTATGGGTGATGAACTGAGGTAGTACTGTCTATGGGTGATGATGATCTATGAGATAGTACTGTCTATGGGTGATGAACTGAGGTAGTGCTGTCTATGGGTGATGATGATCTATGAGATAGTACTGTATATGGGTGATGAACTGAGGTAGTACTGTCTATGGGTGATGAACTGAGGTAGTGCTGTCTATGGGTGATGAACTGAGGTAGTACTGTCTATGGGTGATGATGATCTATGAGGTAGTACTGTCTATGGGTGATGAACTGAGGTAGTGGTGTCTATGGGTGATGATGATCTATGAGGTAGTACTGTCTATGGGTGATGAACTGAGGTAGTGCTGTCTATGGGTGATGAATTGTGATGTAGTGGTGTCTATGGATGATGATCTGTGAGGTAGTAGTGTTTATGGATGATGATCTATGAGGTAGTGCTGTCTATGGGTGATGAACTACGAGGTAGTGCTGTCTATGGATGATGATCTATGAGGTAGTGCTGTCTATGGGTGATGATCTATGAGATAGTACTGTCTATGGGTGATGAACTGAGGTAGTGCTGTCTATGGGTGATGATGATCTATGAGATAGTACTGTATATGGGTGATGAACTGAGGTAGTACTGTCTATGGGTGATGAACTGAGGTAGTGCTGTCTATGGGTGATGAACTGAGGTAGTACTGTCTATGGGTGATGATGATCTATGAGGTAGTACTGTCTATGGGTGATGAACTGAGGTAGTGGTGTCTATGGGTGATGATGATCTATGAGGTGGTGCTGTCTATGGGTGATGAACTGAGGTAGTGGTGTCTATGGGTGATGATGATCTATGAGGTAGTACTGTCTATGGGTGATGAACTGAGGTAGTGCTGTCTATGGGTGATGAATTGTGATGTAGTGGTGTCTATGGATGATGATCTGTGAGGTAGTAGTGTTTATGGATGATGATCTATGAGGTAGTGCTGTCTATGGGTGATGAACTACGAGGTAGTGCTGTCTATGGATGATGATCTATGAGGTAGTGCTGTCTATGGGTGATGATCTATGAGGTAGTACTGTCTATGGGTGATGAACTGAGGTAGTGCTGTCTATGGGTGATGAACTGAGGTAGTACTGTCTATGGGTGATGAACTGAGGTAGTGGTGTCTATGGGTGATGAACTGAGGTAGTGGTGTCTATGGGTGATGAACTGAGGTAGTGGTGTCTATGGGTGATGAACTGAGGTAGTGGTGTCTATGGGTGATGAACTGAGGTAGTGGTGTCTATGGGTGATGAACTGAGGTAGTGCTGTCTATGGGTGATGAACTGAGGTAGTGGTGTCTATGGGTGATGAACTGAGGTAGTACTGTCTATGGGTGATGAACTGAGGTAGTGGTGTCTATGGGTGATGAACTGAGGTAGTACTGTCTATGGGTGATGAACTGAGGTAGTACTGTCTATGGGTGATGAACTGAGGTAGCGCTGTCTATGGGTGATGAACTGAGGTAGTAGTGTCTATGGGTGATGAACTGAGGTAGTGCTGTCTATGGGTGATGAACTGAGGTAGTACTGTCTATGGGTGATGATGATCTATGAGGTAGTACTGTCTATGGGTGATGAACTGAGGTAGTGGTGTCTATGGGTGATGATGATCTATGAGGTAGTGCTGTCTATGGGTGATGAACTGAGGTAGTGGTGTCTATGGGTGATGATGATCTATGAGGTAGTACTGTCTATGGGTGATGAACTGAGGTAGCGCTGTCTATGGGTGATGAATTGTGATGTAGTGGTGTCTATGGATGATGATCTGTGAGGTAGTAGTGTTTATGGGTGATGATCTATGAGGTAGTGCTGTCTATGGGTGATGAACTACGAGGTAGTGCTGTCTATGGATGATGATCTATGAGGTAGTGCTGTCTATGGGTGATGATCTATGAGGTAGTACTGTCTATGGGTGATGAACTGAGGTAGTGCTGTCTATTGGTGATGAACTGAGGTAGTACTGTCTATGGGTGATGAACTGAGGTAGTGGTGTCTATGGGTGATGAACTGAGGTAGTGGTGTCTATGGGTGATGAACTGAGGTAGTGGTGTCTATGGGTGATGAACTGAGGTAGTGGTGTCTATGGGTGATGAACTGAGGTAGTGCTGTCTATGGGTGATGAACTGAGGTAGTGGTGTCTATGGGTGATGAACTGAGGTAGTACTGTCTATGGGTGATGAACTGAGGTACTACTGTCTATGGGTGATGAACTGAGGTAGCGCTGTCTATGGGTGATGAACTGAGGTAGTACTGTCTATGGGTGATGAACTGAGGTAGCGCTGTCTATGGGTGATGAACTGAGGTAGTACTGTCTATGGGTGATGAACTGAGGTACTACTGTCTATGGGTGATGAACTGAGGTAGTGCTGTCTATGGGTGATGAACTGAGGTAGTACTGTCTATGGGTGATAAACTGAGGTAGTGGTGTCTATGGGTGATGAACTGAGGTAGTACTGTCTATGGGTGATGAACTGAGATAGTACTGTCTATGGGTGATGAACTGAGGTAGTGCTGTCTATGGGTGATGAACTGAGGTAGTACTGTCTATGGGTGATGAACTGAGGTAGTACTGTTTATGGGTGATGAACTGAGGTAGTGGTGTCTATGGGTGATGAACTGAGGTAGTACTGTCTATGGGTGATGAACTGAGGTAGTACTGTCTATGGATGATGATCTATGAGGTAGTGCTGTCTATGGATGATGATCTATGAGGTAGTGCTGTCTATGGATGATGATCTATGAGGTAGTGCTGTCTATGGATGATGATCTATGAGGTAGTGCTGTCTATGGGTGATGATCTATGAGATAGTACTGTCTATGGGTGATGAACTGAGGTAGTGCTGTCTATGGGTGATGATCTATGAGATAGTACTGTCTATGGGTGATGAACTGAGGTAGTGCTGTCTATGGGTGATGATGATCTATGAGATAGTACTGTATATGGGTGATGAACTGAGGTAGTACTGTCTATGGGTGATGAACTGAGGTAGTGCTGTCTATGGGTGATGAACTGAGGTAGTACTGTCTATGGGTGATGATGATCTATGAGGTAGTACTGTCTATGGGTGATGAACTGAGGTAGTGGTGTCTATGGGTGATGATGATCTATGAGGTGGTGCTGTCTATGGGTGATGAACTGAGGTAGTGGTGTCTATGGGTGATGATGATCTATGAGGTAGTACTGTCTATGGGTGATGAACTGAGGTAGTGCTGTCTATGGGTGATGAATTGTGATGTAGTGGTGTCTATGGATGATGATCTGTGAGGTAGTAGTGTTTATGGATGATGATCTATGAGGTAGTGCTGTCTATGGGTGATGAACTACGAGGTAGTGCTGTCTATGGATGATGATCTATGAGGTAGTGCTGTCTATGGGTGATGATCTATGAGGTAGTACTGTCTATGGGTGATGAACTGAGGTAGTGCTGTCTATGGGTGATGAACTGAGGTAGTACTGTCTATGGGTGATGAACTGAGGTAGTGGTGTCTATGGGTGATGAACTGAGGTAGTGGTGTCTATGGGTGATGAACTGAGGTAGTGGTGTCTATGGGTGATGAACTGAGGTAGTGGTGTCTATGGGTGATGAACTGAGGTAGTGGTGTCTATGGGTGATGAACTGAGGTAGTGGTGTCTATGGGTGATGAACTGAGGTAGTGCTGTCTATGGGTGATGAACTGAGGTAGTGGTGTCTATGGGTGATGAACTGAGGTAGTACTGTCTATGGGTGATGAACTGAGGTAGTGGTGTCTATGGGTGATGAACTGAGGTAGTACTGTCTATGGGTGATGAACTGAGGTAGTACTGTCTATGGGTGATGAACTGAGGTAGCGCTGTCTATGGGTGATGAACTGAGGTAGTACTGTCTATGGGTGATGAACTGAGGTACTACTGTCTATGGGTGATGAACTGAGGTAGTGCTGTCTATGGGTGATGAACTGAGGTAGTACTGTCTATGGGTGATAAACTGAGGTAGTGGTGTCTATGGGTGATGAACTGAGGTAGTACTGTCTATGGGTGATGAACTGAGATAGTACTGTCTATGGGTGATGAACTGAGGTAGTGCTGTCTATGGGTGATGAACTGAGGTAGTACTGTCTATGGGTGATGAACTGAGGTAGTACTGTCTATGGGTGATGAACTGAGGTAGTGGTGTCTATGGGTGATGAACTGAGGTAGTACTGTCTATGGGTGATGAACTGAGGTAGTACTGTCTATGGATGATGATCTATGAGGTAGTGCTGTCTATGGATGATGATCTATGAGGTAGTGCTGTCTATGGATGATGATCTATGAGGTAGTGCTGTCTATGGATGATGAACTAGAAGATAGTGGTGTCTATGGGTGATGATCTATGAGGTAGTGCTGTCTATATGTGATGAACTGAGGTAGTACTGTCTATGGGTGATGAACTAGAAGATAGTGGTGTCTATGGGTGATGATCTATGAGGTAGTGCTGTCTATGGGTGATGATCTATGAGGTAGTGCTGTCTATGGGGATGAACTAGAAGATAGTGGTGTCTATGGGTGATGATCTATGAGGTAGTGCTGTCTATGGGTGATGATCTATGAGGTAGTACTGTCTATGGGTGATGAACTGAGGTAGTGCTGTCTATGGGTGATGAATTGTGATGTAGTGGTGTCTATGGATGATGATCTGTGAGGTAGTAGTGTTTATGGATGATGATCTATGAGGTAGTGCTGTCTATGGGTGATGAACTACGAGGTAGTGCTGTCTATGGGTGATGATCTATGAGGTAGTGCTGTCTATGGATGATGATCTATGAGGTAGTGGTGTGTATGGGTGATAAACTATGAGGTAGTGCTGTCTATGGGTGATGATCTATGAGGTAGTGCTGTCTATGGGCGATGAACTACAAGATAGTGGTGTCTATGGGTGATGATCTATAAGGTAGTGGTATCTATGGGTGATGATCTATGAGGTAGTGCTGTCTATAGGTGATGATCTATGAGGTAGTGCTGTCTATGGATGATGATCTATGAGGTACTGCTGTCTATGGGTGATGAACTATGAGGTAGTGCTGTCTATGGGTGATGATCTATAAGGTAGTGCTGTCTATGGGTGATGATCTATAAGGTAGTGCTGTCTATGGGTGATGATCTATGAGGTAGTACTGTCTATGGGTGATGAACTACAAGATAGTGGTGTCTATGGGTGATGATCTATGAGGTAGTACTGTCTATGGGTGATGAACTACAAGATAGTGGTGTCTATGGGTGATGATCTATAAGGTAGTGGTGTCTATGGGTGATGAACAACAAGATAGTGCTGTCTATGGGTGATGAATTATGAGGTAGTGCTGTCTATGGATGATGAACAACAAGATAATGCTGTCTGTGGGTGATGATCTATGAGGTAGTGCTGTCTATGGGTGATGAACAACAAGATAATGGTGTCTATGGGTGAAGAACTAGGAGGTAGTGCTGTCTATGGATGATGATCTATGAGGTAGTGCTGTCTATGGGTGATGATCTATGAGGTAGTGCTGTCTATGGGTGATGATCTATGAGGTAGTACTGTCTATGGGTGATAATCTATAAGGTAGTGCTGTCTATGGGTGATGAATTGTGATGTAGTGGTGTCTATGGATGATGATCTGTGAGGTAGTAGTGTTTATGGATGATGATCTATGAGGTAGTGCTGTCTATGGGTGATGAACTACGAGGTAGTGCTGTCTATGGGTGATGATCTATGAGGTAGTGCTGTCTATGGATGATGATCTATGAGGTAGTGGTGTGTATGGGTGATAAACTATGAGGTAGTGCTGTCTATGGGTGATGATCTATGAGGTAGTGCTGTCTATGGGCGATGAACTACAAGATAGTGGTGTCTATGGGTGATGATCTATAAGGTAGTGGTATCTATGGGTGATGATCTATGAGGTAGTGCTGTCTATAGGTGATGATCTATGAGGTAGTGCTGTCTATGGATGATGATCTATGAGGTACTGCTGTCTATGGGTGATGAACTATGAGGTAGTGCTGTCTATGGGTGATGATCTATAAGGTAGTGCTGTCTATGGGTGATGATCTATAAGGTAGTGCTGTCTATGGGTGATGATCTATGAGGTAGTACTGTCTATGGGTGATGAACTACAAGATAGTGGTGTCTATGGGTGATGATCTATGAGGTAGTACTGTCTATGGGTGATGAACTACAAGATAGTGGTGTCTATGGGTGATGATCTATAAGGTAGTGGTGTCTATGGGTGATGAACAACAAGATAGTGCTGTCTATGGGTGATGAATTATGAGGTAGTGCTGTCTATGGATGATGAACAACAAGATAATGCTGTCTGTGGGTGATGATCTATGAGGTAGTGCTGTCTATGGGTGATGAACAACAAGATAATGGTGTCTATGGGTGAAGAACTAGGAGGTAGTGCTGTCTATGGATGATGATCTATGAGGTAGTGCTGTCTATGGGTGATGATCTATGAGGTAGTGCTGTCTATGGGTGATGATCTATGAGGTAGTACTGTCTATGGGTGATAATCTATAAGGTAGTGCTGTCTATGAGTGATGATCTATGAGGTAGTGCTATCTATGGGTGATGATCTATGAGGTAGTGGTGTCTATGGGTGATGAATTGTGATGTAGTGGTGTCTATGGGTGATGATCTATGAGGTAGTGCTGTCTATGGATGACAAACTATGAGGTAGTGCTGTCTATGAGTGAACTATAAAATAGCGCAGTCTATGGATGATGATCTATGAGGTAGTGCGGTCTATGGGTGATGATCTATGAAGTAGTGCTGTCTATGGATGATGAATTATGAGGTAGTGCTGCCTTTGGATGATGAACAACAAGATAATGGTGTCTGTGGGTGTTGATCTATAATGTAGTGCTGTCTATGGGTGATGAACAACAAGATAATGGTGTCTATGGGTGATGAACTATGAGAGAGCGCTGTCTATGGGTGTTGATCTATGAGGTAGTGGTGTCTATGGGTGATGATGATCTATGAGGTAGTGGTGTTTATGGATGATGATCTATAAGGTAGTGCTGTCTATGGGTGATGATCTATGAGGTAGTGCTGTCTATGGGTGATGAACTATGAGGTAGTGCTGTCTATGGGTGATGATCTATAAGGTAGTGCTGTCTATGGATGATGAATTATGAGGTAGTGCTGTCTATGGATGATGAATTATTAGGTAGTGTTGTCTTTGGATGATGAACAACATGATAATGGTGTCTATGGCTGATGATCTATGATTTAGTGCTGTCTATGGGTGATAATCTATGAGGTAGTGCTGTCTATGGGTGATGAACAACAAGATAATGGTGTCTATGGGTGATAAACTATGAGATAGCGCTGTCTCTGGGTGATGATCTATGAGGTAGTAGTGTCTATGGATGATGATGATCTATAAGGTAGTGTTGTCTATGGGTGATGATCTATGAGGTAGTGGTGTCTATGGATGATGAACAACAAGATGATGGTATCTATGGATGATGATCTATGTAAGGTAATGGTGTCTATGGGTGATGATCTATGAGGTAATGCTGTCTATGTATGATGATCTATGACATAGTGCTGTCTATGGATGATGATCTATGAGATAATAGTGTCTATGGATGATGAACAACAAGATGATGGTATCTATGGATGATGATCTATGTAAGGTAATGGTGTCTATGGGTGATGATCTATGAGGTAATGCTGTCTATGTATGATGATCTATGACATAGTGCTGTCTATGGGTGATGATCTATGAGGTAATAGTGTCTATGGGTGATGATCTATGACATAGTGCTGTCTATGGGTGATGATCTATGAGGTAATAGTGTCTATGGATGATGATCCATGATGTTGCCCCAGTCATCTCTTCCTTCTCCCTGATACTTTCTGTATGATTCCTGGTCTGTGATGTCACCATGCTGTGATGTCATAGTGACCTAGCTTGTGTGTTTTATATCAGTGCTTTATGGTGTTGTGAGTTATCTCTGGACATCACAGTGTGCATTATCCCTGCATTCTGACGTCGCAGTGTGCTTTATCCATAGTAGTGTGACATCACAGTGTGTATTATTCATTGTACTCTGACATCACAGTGTGCATTATCCCTGCATTCTGACATCACAGTGTGCTTTATCCATAGTAGTGTGACATCACAGTGTGCATTATTCATTGTACTCTGACATCACAGTGTGCATTATCCCTGCATTCTGACGTCACAGTGTGCTTTATCCATAGTAGTGTGACATCACAGTGTGCATTATTCATTGTACTCTGACATCACAGTGTGCATAATCCCTGCATTCTGACGTCACAGTGTTCTTTATCCATAGTAGTGTGACATCACAGTGTGCATTATTCATTGTACTCTGACATCACAGTGTGCATAATCCCTGCATTCTGACATCACAGTGTGCTTTATCCATAGTAGTGTGACATCACAGTGTGCTTTATCCATTGTACTGTGACGTCACAGTGTGCATTATCCCTGCATTCTGACGTCACAGTGTGCTTTATCCATCGTAGTGTGACATCACAGTGTGCATTATCCATTGTACTCTGACATCACTGTGTGCATTATCCATTGTATTCTGACAGCACTGTGTGTATTATCCCTGTATTCAATTTCTGACATCGTAGTGTTTATTATTCCTTGTACTCTGACATCACAGTGTGTATTATTTCTTGTTCTGTGACATCACTTAGGGGGAGATTTATCTTAACCTGTGTAGAGGAAGAGCATTGCAGTTGCCCATAGCAACCAATCAGATTGCTTCTTTCATGTTTCTCTTTTAAAATGAAAGAAACGACCTGATTGGTTGCTATGGGTAACTGCACCGCTCTTCCTCTACACTAGCTTAGATAAATCTCCACCATTATGTATTATCCAGCACCGGCATACGGGACACAAAAGCTGTGGGTGATCTGGTGGATTTGGGCCCCATGGTTACTGGTTCTGCCCCCCCCTAAATATAACGTTCCTAAGCTGAAATACTGTAGAATTGGTGACATCAGGAGAAATGATTTGTATTGTTTATCATCTGGATCCTATCAGGTAGAAAGAGGTGGATAGAAGTGTTCAGGGGCCATGGCAAGCAGTGCAGCGCCATCACATGGTGCCCAGGTGCCATCCCAGTGCAGCGCCATCACATGGTGCCCAGGTGCCATCCCAGTGCAGCGCCATCCCAGTGCAGCGCCATCACATGGTGCCCGGGCGCCATCCCAGTGCAGCACCATCCCAGTGCAGCGTCATCACATGGTGCCCGGGCGCCATCCCAGTGCAGCGCCATCCCAGTGCAGCGCCATCACATGGTGCCCAGGTGCCATCCCAGTGCAGCGCCATCCCAGTGCAGCGCCATCACATGGTGCCCAGGTGCCATCCCAGTGCAGCGCCATCCCAGTGCAGCACCATCCCAGTGCAACGTCATCACATGGTGCCGAGGCGCCATCCCAGTGCAGCGCCATCCCAGTGCAGCGCCATCACATGGTGCCCGGGCGCCATCCCAGTGCAGCGCCATCACATGGTGCCCAGGTGCCATCCCAGTGCAGCGCCATCACATGGTGCCCAGGTGCCATCCCAGTGCAGCGCCATCCCAGTGCAGCGCCATCACATGGTGCCCGGGCGCCATCCCATTGCAGCACCATCCCAGTGCAGCGTCATCACATGGTGCCCGGGCGCCATCCTAGTGCAGCGCCATCACATGGTGCCCAGGTGCCATCCCAGTGCAGCGCCATCCCAGTGCAACGCCATCACATGGTGCCCAGGTGCCATCCCAGTGCAGCGCCATCCCAGTGCAGCAGCATCCCAGTGCAACGTCATCACATGGTGCCGAGGCGCCATCCCAGTGCAGCGCCATCACATGGTGCCCAGGTGCCATCCCAGTGCAGCGCCATCCCAGTGCAGCGCCATCACATGGTGCCCGGGCGCCATCCCATTGCAGCACCATCCCAGTGCAGCGTCATCACATGGTGCCCGGGCGCCATCCTAGTGCAGCGCCATCACATGGTGCCCAGGTGCCATCCCAGTGCAGCGCCATCCCAGTGCAACGCCATCACATGGTGCCCAGGTGCCATCCCAGTGCAGCGCCATCCCAGTGCAGCAGCATCCCAGTGCAACGTCATCACATGGTGCCGAGGCGCCATCCCAGTGCAGCGCCATCACATGGTGCCCGGGCGCCATCCCAGTGCAGCGCCATCACATGGTGCCCAGGCGCCATCCCAGTGCAGCGCCATCCCAGTGCAGCGCCATCACATGGTGCCCGGGCGCCATCCCAGTGCAGCACCATCACATGGTGCCCGGGCGCCATCCCAGTGCAGCGCCATCCCAGTGCAGCGCCATCACATGGTGCCCGGGCGCCATCCCAGTGCAGTGCCATCACATGGTGCCCGGGCGCCATCCCAGTGCAGCGCCATCACATGGTGCCCGGGCGCCATCCCAGTGCAGCACCATCACATGGTGCCCGGGCGCCATCCCAGTGCAGCGCCATCCCAGTGCAGCGCCATCACATGGTGCCCGGGCGCCATCCCAGTGCAGTGCCATCACATGGTGCCCGGGCGCCATCCCAGTGCAGTGCCATCACATGGTGCCCGGGCGCCATCCCAGTGCAGTGCCATCACATGGTGCCCGGGCGCCATCCCAGTGCAGCGTCATCCCAGTGCAGTGCCATCACATGGTGCCCGGGCGCCATCCCAGTGCAGCGTCATCCCAGTGCAGCGTCATCCCAGTGCAGCGCCATCACATGGTGCCCGGGCGCCATACACCGGAGAATCCTCAATACTTATACCTGGAAATAGGGGTGAAGCACAAGTCACTCACTCCGGAGCACAAGAAGGCTTTGGGCTTTGTTATTCTTACTCCTGAATGCCGGGATGGAGACTTGGTAAATTTGTCACCTACAGTTTTTGCTTCTTTTCTTTTGGCAGAATTGTAGCATTCTAGCGATAGGATATCCCATGGAAACATCTTTTTGTATTCTGTCGCCCTAAACTGAAAGATTATCAAGTGTCCTGAGATTTAGGTTGTGTGCGGTATTACATTTTCGATTCATTCACTTTAATGGAGCCAAAACTTGCAATACCAGACACAACCTGTGGATAAGTGTGGCACTGTTCCTCTGAGAAATCAGCCAGGATTTTCTATCCGAGGACAACCCCTTTAATGTAGCCGTATCCCATTTTATCCTTGACATCTTATCCCTTAGGATAGGGGATCAGATGTCTAGGGGCGGGGTACCCCTTTAAACTCCTTCTCTGTATTTGCAGCGACCACATCTGCAGGAAGACTATTCCATGTATCTACTACTCTCTCAGTAAAGTAATACTTCCTGATATTACTGCAGAAACCTTCCCCCTCTAATATAACACTATGTCCTCTTGTGCTATTTTTTTTTCTTTAAAGGGGCATGCCGCCCCTAGACATCTTATCCCCTATCCAAAGGATAGGGGATAAGATGTCAGATCACGGGGGTCCCGCTGCTGGGGACCCCCGGGATCTCTGCTGCAGCACCCCGCTATCATTACTGCACAGAGCGAGTTCGCTCTGTGTGTAATGAGCGGCGATACAGGGGACAGAGCAGCGTGACGTCATGGCTCCGCCCCTCGTGACATCACGGTCCGCCCCCTTAATGCAAGTCTATGGCAGGGGGCGTGATGACCGTCATGCCCCCTGCCATAGACTTGTATTAAGGGCCGTGACGTCACGGCTCCACCCCTCGTGACTCCGGCCCCTGTATTGCCCATCATTACGCGCGGAGCGAACTCACTCTGTGCAGTAATGATAGGGGGGTGCCGCAGCGGAGATCCCGGGGGTCCCCAGCAGCGGGACCGCGGCGATCTGACATCTTATCCCCTATCCTTTGGATAGGGGATAAGATGTCTAGGGGCGGAGTACCCCTTTAACCTGTTAAGGACCCAGGGCGTCCTGGTCCTGTGATTTAACGCGGGGTCACACGGCAACCCCGCATCATATCGCGGCATTCAATCGCCGAATACACTGATTGATCCATTCCTATGGAGATGGATCAATCAGTGTAAAAGATCAGTTAATGCAATGTTATAGCGCCCCCTATAGGAGCTATAATATTGCATAAGTGTCAAAAAATCATTAACCCTTTCAATTATCCCTTCCCCTAATAAAAGTTTGAATCACCCGGCATTTCCAAGAATAAAAAAAACATAGTGTAAATAAAAATAAACATATGTGGTATCGCCGTGTGCGGAAATGTCCGAATTATAAAAATATACTGCTTTTTAAACCGCACGTTCAATGGCGTACGCGCAAAAAAATTCCAAAGTCCAAAATAGCATATTTTTGATCACTTTTTATACCACAAAAAAGTGAATAAAAATTGATCAAAATGTCTGATCAGAACAAAAATGATACCGCTAAAAACTTCAGATCATGGCGCAAAAAATGAGTCCTCATAGCGCCCTGAACACAGAAAAATAAAAAAGTTATAGGGGTTAGAAGATGACAATTTTAAACGAATACATTTTCCTGCATGTATTCATGATTTTTTTCTGAAGTGCGACAAAATCAAACCTATATAAGTAGGGGATCATTTTAACCGTATGGACCTACAGAATAAAGAGAAGGTGTAATTTTTGCCGAAAATGTACTGCGTAAAAACGGAAGCCCCAAAACTTATAAAATAGTGTTTTTTCATCAATTTTGTCGCACAATGATTTTTTTTCCCGTTTCACCGTAGATTTTTGGGTAAAATGACTAATGTCATTACAAAGTAGAATTAGTGACGCAAAAAAATAAGCCATCATATAGAATTTTTGTTGAAAATTTTAAAGAGTTATGATTTTTTAAAGTTAAGGAGGAAAAATTGAAAATGAATAAACGGAAAAAGCCCGGGTCCTTAACCCCTTAACGACGCAGGACGTATATTTACGTCCTGCGCCGGCTCCCGCGATATGAAGCGGGATCGCGCCGTGATCCCGCATCATATCGCGTCGGTCCCGGCGCTAATCAACGGCCGGGACCCGCGGCTAATCCCACACATCGCCGATCGCGGCGATGTGCGGTATTAACCCTTTAGAAGCGGCGGTCAAAGCTGCCGCTTCTAAAGTGAAACTGAAAGTGACCCGGCTGCTCAGTCGGGCTGTTCGGGACCGCCGCGGTGAAATCGCGGCGTCCCGAACAGCTGACCGGACACCGGGAGGGCTCTTACCTGCCTCCTCGGTGTCCGATCGACGAATGACTGCTCCGTGCCTGAGATCCAGGCAGGAGCAGTCAAGCGCCGATAATGCTGATCACAGGCGTGTTAATACACGCCTGTGATCAGGATGAAAGATCAGTGTGTGCAGTGTTATAGGTCCCTATGGGATAATAATGATCAGTATAGGAGATCAGTGTGTGCAGTGTTATAGGTCCCTATGAGACCTATAACACTGCAAAAAAAAATGTAAAAAAAAAGTGTTAATAAAGGTAATTTAACCCCTTCCCTAATAAAAGTTTGAATCACCCCCCTTTTCCCATAAAAAAAATAAAACAGTGTAAAAAAAATAAAAAATAAACATATGTGGTATCGCCGCGCGCGTAAATGTCCGAACTATAAAAATATATCATTAATTAAGCCGAACGGTCAATGGCGTACGCGCAAAAAAATTCCAAAGTCCAAAAAAGCGTATTTTGGTCCCTTTTTATACCATTAAAAAATGAATAAAAAGTGATCAAAAAGTCCGATCAAAACAAAAATCATATTGATAAAAACTTCAGATCACGAAAATAAAAAAGTTATAGGGGTCAGAAGATGACATTTTTAAACGTATAAATTTTCCTGCATGTAGTTAGGATTTTTTCCAGAAGTACAACAAAATCAAACCTATATAAGTAGGGGATCATTTTAACCGTATGGACCTACAGAATAATAATAAGGTGTAATTTTTACCGAAATATGCACTGCGTAGAAACGGAAGCCCCCAAAAGTTACAAAATGGCGTTTTTTTTCCGATTTTGTCGCACAATGATTTTTTTTTCTGTTTCGCCGTGCATTTTTGGGTAAAATGACTAATGTCACTGCAAAGTAGAATTGGCGACGCAAAAAATAAGCCATAATATGGATTTTCAGGTGGAAAATTGAAAGGGTTATGATTTTTAAAAGGTAAGGAGGCAAAAAACGAAAGTGCAAAAACGGAAAAACCCTGAGTCCTTAAGGGGTTAAGGGGTTAAATCTCCTCTCCTGCTTTACTGTGTTGACGTCACAGCCACACCCCTTGTGATGTCATGCCACGCCCCTCAATGCAAGTCTATGGGAGGGGGCGTGGCCCCCTCCCATAGACTTCCATTGAGAGGGCGTGGCATGACATCACAAGGGCCATCACCATGATGTCACGACCCCCTGCAGCCTGCACCCAGCGTTCGGAACAAAATATTCCGGACGCTGGGGCAGTGGAGTACCCCTTTAATGGCAGTCAGCTAGTCCTTTAATCTTTTCTATATACCTGTTTTCCTTTGTTTTTAAATTAATTATTCTTTAGTTTTTTTTTCTTTTATATCTGAAAAATGTTCTATCCCCTTTTTCACTGACTGAGCTTTTTTCTCTTCTGCCTATGCTTTAGATGCTCCGATAACTTGCTTGGCCTCTTTCTGCCTAACCTTATAGATTTGTCTATCTTCATTGCTCTGGTTTTCTTTTTATAATAACTAAATGCTAGCTATTTGCTTTTTTTTTATGGTTTTGGCATGCTGGGAGTTGTAGTTTTTGCATGAGCTAGAGAGCCACAGGGTGGTGAACTCTGTTCTTATGCAGAAGGTGCGAGGACCCAACATTCCTGCTTAGATCTCTGAGGTCCAGTAACACATATGTGGGGAATGTCTGCGCCATTTAGCACTGCTGGAACAATAACACTCCATTTACTTTATGGCCCCCGTTGTGTATCTTTACCATAGGATGTTTTTTACACTTTATATCTGTTTAGTTTTTGACACTAGAGGTTTGTGCCATATATATAATTTAAACTGACCATGCAAAGTCTGTCTGTGGTCCATTAAAGGGGTACTCCGGTGAAAACCTTTTTTCTTTTAAATCAACTGGTGGCAGAAAGTTAAACATATTTGTAAATTACTTCTATTAAAAAATCTTAATCCTTCCAGTACTTATTAGCTGCTGAATGCTACAGAGGAAATTCCTTTCTTTTTGGAACACTGATGACATCACGAGCACAGTGCTCTCTGCTGACATCTCTGTCCATTTTAGCAACCGTGCATAGCAGATGTATGCAAAGGGCAGCATGGTGGCTCAGTGGTTAGCACCGCTGCCTTGCAGTGCTGGGGACTTGGGTTCAAATCCCACTAAGGACAGCGATAAATAAAGCGATTATCAATTATTATTATAATAACGTGAACAGAGAGAACTGTGTTCGTGATGTCATCAGAGAGCATTCCAAAAAAGAAAAGAATTTCCTCTGTAGTATTCAGCAGCATATAAGTACAGGAAGGATTACGTTTTTTTTATAGAAGTAATTTACAAATATGTTTAACTTTCTGCCACCTGTTGATTTAAAAGAAAAAAGGTTTTCACCGGAGTACCCCTTTAAGGGGTTAAAGGGGTACTCCGGTGGGAAAAAATGTTTTCAAATCAACTGGTGCCAGAAAGTTAAACAGATTTGTAAATTACTTCTATATAAAAATCTTATTCCTTCCAGTACTTATCAGCTGCTGTATGCTCCAGAGGAAGTTGTGTTGTTCTTTCCATCTGACCACAGTGCTCTCTACTGCCCCCTCTGTCCATGTCAGCTTATTGTTGTAGCTGATTTTCCACAGCTATTGTTGTAGCTGATTTTGCTGTATAAAGGATAAAGGATGCAGTGCAAAATGCTTATAGTGCAATTTTAAATTCTAAATTTTCTCCCACCTATAGTATCCTTACTGCTTTCATATTTATGATTATCAACATCAAATTTGGAACATTTAAGCCCATCCTGAAAGAAATCTCCCCAAATAGCCATACACCCCCCTAAACAATACATTCTTGCAAAAACAGTTTTGTGGCCCTTTCCACAGAATTGTCCTACCAAAATCTAAATACAGTGGTCCCTCAACATACGATGGTAATCCGTTCCAAATGGACCATCGTTTGTTGAAACCATCGTATGTTGAGGGATCCGTGCAATGTAAAGTATAGGACAGTGGTCTTCAACCTGCGGACCTCCAGATGTTGCAAAACTACTATGTTGCAAAACTAGTTTTGCAACATCTGGAGGTCCGCAGGTTGAAGACCACTGGTATTGGAGGTTATACTCACATGTCCCCACCGCTCCGGACCGTCACCATTCGTCACCGCTGCCCTGGATGTCGCCTTCCATCGCTGTCCCCGGGGTGTCCCCGACGCTCCGGCAAGGCCTCTGCTTCCCCGGCATCCTCGCTCTCCGTCGCCACCATCAAGGACGTGATGACGTCGATGGAGAGCGCCGACGATGCAGGGGATCCTGAAGAGGATGCGCCGGAGCCCCGAGGACAGGTAAGTGATCGTCAGCGGAGCACACGGGGCACCGTAAACTGCTATCCGGTGGCAGCTGAAGCAGTCTGCGCTGCCTGATAGCCGTTTATGCGATGGCCCCGACATACAAAAGCATCGTATGTTGATGCTGCCTTCAACATGCAATGGCCTCTGAGAGTTCATCGTATGTTGAAATTATCGTATGTCGGGGCCATCGTAGGTCGGGGGGTCGCTGTAGTTGCCATGTGCATATTGTAAGTATGCTGGGAGTTGTAGTTTTGGAACAGCAGGAGGTCCACACCATGCATTTTTGATGCTTTCCTCAAGGAGAACCTTTATCTATTCAGTCCTCCTTTTTTATGGGTTATTCAGTATTCTATATGGGGGACATTTATCAAGGAATTTAGAGCCTTTTTTTTTTTTTTGCTTACAAAAGTTGCACAAAAAGTCGCACATGCGCCTAAACACTTTTTTGTGCGACTTTTGTGGGTAAGCAAAAAGTTACAAACAGCCTTACCTAAGCAAATTTCAGTTTTCACTTTGCAGTGGTTATGATGTGCGAAAGTCGCCAAAAAAAGGTCACAAACCCCCTTCAAAAAGTCGCAAGTCTGCTCCAGGTCCAATCTGGAGTACAAAACTCCCGTATGTGAGCAAATTTAAAACGTCGTCGCCGCTCATCTCCCCCCCCCCCCCGCGCTCATCTCTCCTCTCCCCCTCAAAAAAACACTTTTTCAGAACTTATTCCAAGAAACACTCCCCCATAAGCCCCCCTTAACTATTTTATTAATATAAAAAATAAAAAAAAACGCTGGTCATCGACGTAGTCTACCGAATCTGAAGAAGTCCTCTGCATATACGGATCTGAAATTATAAGAAAAAAAAAAAACACAGAAAATTGGTTAGTACATTTATGGTGCCCTCCCTTAGGGAAAACGCCCATAAACCAGTGTTTCCAAACAGGGAGCCTTTGGCTGTCTGGGAAAGATATAAGTTGTAATTTAGCAACAGCTGGAGTCTCTCTGTTTCTAAACTACAACTCCCGTGATGATAAAATGAGCCCTCACACATCCCCGTATACGGAAAAATAAAAAAAGTTAGAGGGGTCAGAAGAGGACGATTTTAAACATGCACATTTTCATATGAATAGTTATATATACTATATATATATATTTTTTTGTAAAGTAAAACAAAATCAAAGCTATATAAGGCCGCACACATCCATCAGCCACTTTTTTTTGTGCCTTAACAGATGTTATTTTTGATGGGGCACAGTGGGATACAACGGGTCCCGACAGATGCCATTCACTATTATGGGGTCTATAGGGCGCTGTTGTTTTTTGACGGGAGGAGCGGGAGGAAAAAACGATGCATGATGTATTTTTCCTCCTGCTATTCTCCCCGGGTTCCCCCACGGACTTCACACTATTTTATCACAACGGCAGTGTGAAAGAAGCCTAAGTTTGATATCATTTCAACTGTACGGACCTACAGAATACATAGAATGTGTCATTTTTACCGAAAAGTGAACTAGGTAAAAATGGAAGGTGGAAAATGTTTTCGTTTTTTGGCCTTATGTGTAAGGTGGAACATTGAAAGCGTTATGATTTTAAGGAGGTGAGGAGAAAAAAAACAAAATTTCACAAATAAAATACCCTGTGTCCTAAAGGGCTTAAATTATTATAATTTTTTAAAAATTATTTATATATATATATTTATCACATTTTTTTTACAGAGGAGAGGAGGTGGGGTTACAAAGTGTCCTGGAGTCATATATTGGTTTTTGCTTGTGTGTGCTAAAAAATATGGTATTCAAAAGTGATTTATTGTTTTTTGCTTATGTGAGCCAAATTTATCAACCCCCTGTGATAGTATGATAAATGTGTCACACATAAGCAAAACCAAAGCAAGAAAAAAATGCCTACAGAACTCGCTTACCAAAGCAACGATGGTAAACATCCCCGATTGAGTATAATTATAGGGGTATAATAAAAAAAAATAAACAAGCTTTACTTACCTGTCCTGATCCCGTGGCAGCTCTGTGACTATGCAGGAACGACACCTCCTGGCTGGTCAGTGGCCTCGGTGGTGTCCCACCCCTGTCAAGGATTAGCTGAGTAGGGCAGTACATGTATGATTGTCACAGGAGAACGAAGAAGCTTTAATGGGGTACTCCATAGGATAGGGGATAAGATGTCTGATCACAGGAGTACTGTCGCTGGGGACCCTTGAGATCTCGGCACTTCAGACATCTGGTGCACGGAGGGAACTTCGCTCCATGCCAGATGACTGGTGATGCAGGGCAGAGGCTCGTGACGTCACGGCCATGCCCCGCTGATGACGTCACGGTCACGCCCCCCTCAAGGCAAGTCTATGGGAGGGGGCATGAAGCCCCCTCCCATAGACTTGCATTGAGGGGGTGTGGCCGTGACGTCACCAGTGTGGCGCGGCCGTGACGTTACCAGCCTCCGGCGCTGCAGCCGATGTTCTAAACGAACGCCGGGTGCAGCAGGGAGATCGCGGGTGGGTACCCAGCGGCGGGACCCCCGCCATCAGACATCTCATCCCCTATCCTTTGGAAAGGGGTTAAGATGTCTACGGGCAGAGTACCCCTTTAAAGGGGTACACCCGTGGAAAACTTTTTGTTTTAAATCGACTGGTGCCAGAAAGTTAAACAGATTTGTAAATCACTTCTATTAAAAAATCTTAATCCTTCCTGTACTTTTTAGGGGCTGTATGAGAAATCCAAAAAAGAAATGCATTTCCTCTGATGTCATGATCACAGTGCTCTCTTCTGACCTCTGCTGTCCATTTTAGGAACTGTCAAGGGCAGCATATGTTTGCTATGGGGATTTTCTCCTGCTCTGGACAGTTCCTAAAATGGACAGCCGAGGTCAGCAGAGAGCACTGTGGTCATGACATCAGAGGAAATGCATTTCTTTTTTGGATATCTCTTTAGTATACAGCCCCTAAAAAGTACTGGAAGGATTAAGATTTTTAATAGAAGGGATTTACAAATCTGTTTAACTTTCTGGCACCAGTTGATAAAAAAAAAAAAAAAAAAGTCTTCCACGGGAGTACCCCTTTAAGGACCGGAAGCCACCAGGGGATCAGGATAGATAAGTATAGCTTGTGTATTATTTTTACTGCAACATTCGGAAATGGATAGAGATTTCCAACCAAACCCATCCCCCGTACAAACCCTAATAAATTTTTCTCATCCTCCACTTTGGCCTAACAGTGTATACAGGCCTGGTGAGGGTGATGGGCTCCGAGGCCGTATGATCTATCCTTTCATTGCTTCTGAAGTTAATTCCTCTCGTAGTAACTCCACTGCCGGCATAACTGCGGTTCACTCAAGTGTCAACGGTGAATAGACCAGGAGAAGTCTACTGCAAACTATTGTGGGGCCCAGTGAGTCCTAGTTGTGCCAGTGCACTGATGCCATCATAATGGACCCTTTCACAGATGGTCGGGATTTCTTCTATGTCACCAGCCTCCTGTCGAATGAAAACAGAAGCCCATGTGGTTTATCCAGTTAACCCCCAGTCCGTGGTATATACGTTGTATACGCTCAAAGCTGACAATCCTAATACTTCCCACGTAAGTCCTGACTTCTCCCTCCGTACCCAAACATGTTCAGTCATTTGACAGATATCCAGAAGGAGATATCCCTTAGCTCTTTGTCACAGACCAGTTATCGTGCCTGACTTCACAGAATTACCCATATTATGCTAAATGCTTCATAGAGGAGGATTTCGTCTTCAAGGGGTACTCCCCTGGAAAGCATTTTTTATAAATCAACTGCTGGCAGAAAGTTAAACAGATTTATAAATTACTTCTATTTAAAAATCTTAAAGGGGTACTCCGCACCTAGACATCTTATCCCCTATCCAAAGGTCAGGGGATAAGATGTTAGATCGCCGTGGTCCCGCTGCTCGGGACCCCGTGGATCGCTGCTGCGGCACCTCGCTATCATTACTGTGCAGAGCGAGATCGCTCTGCACGTAATGACGGGCAATATAGGGTCCGGAGCATCGTTACGGCACGGCTCCGCCCCTCGTGACATCACGGCCCGCCCCCGTCAATACAAGTCTATGGGAAGGGGGCATGGCGGTCGTCACGCCCCCTGCCATGGACTTGCATTAAGAGGACGGGCCATGATGTCATGAGGGGCGGAGCCGTGACGTAACGATGCTCCGGCCCCTGTATCGCCCGTCATTATGTGCAGAGCGATCTCGCTCTGCGCAGTAATGATAGCGGGATGCCGCAGCAGCGATCCCCGGGGTCCCCAGCAGCGGAATGGATAGGGGATAAGATGCCAGGGGCAGAGTACCCCTTTAATCCTTCCAGTACTTATCAGCTTCTATATACTTCACAGGAAGTTCTTTTCTTTTTGAATTTCTTTTCTGTCTGACCACAGTGCTCTCTGCTGACACCTCTGTCCATGTCAGGAACTGTCTAGAGCAGGATAGGTTTGCTATGGGGATTTTCTTGTACTCTGGACAGTTCCTGACATGGACAGAGGTGTCAGCAGGAGGGGGCACTGTGGTCAGACAGAAAGGAAATTCAAAAAGAAAAGAACTTCCTCTGGAACATACAGCAGCTGATAAGTACTGGAAGGATTAAGATTTTTAAATAGAAGTAATTTACAAATCTGTTAAACTTTTTGGCACCAGTTGATTTAAAAGAGAAATGTTTTCCAGTGGAGTACCCCTTTCAGTCCCCCGTCTCTTGTGTCAGATAGAGATCAGTAAAGGAGACAGAACCTGAGCTACAGGCCGCTGCTTATTTCCTGTCAACTTCCATTGGCCCCAGTTCTCAGCAGGGGGTTCAGAAAATTACATTTTATTCTGACATATTTCACCCCCCTGGAAAAGGAGGACGAATTCATTAATGTCTGACACCAGGAAACTAGAGTAGAAAATATGCAACATTTTAAGCATCTGCAGGAAAAATTATGAACCTTTTCCTGTTTTGCGCAGAATTGAGAGTGTTGCGCAAAAAAAAAAAAAAAAAAATTGCCAGTTCTCTGGTGTCAAGCTATGGGGAATTCACTGCATAATCTCTTTTTAACCCTTAAAAGATCACCAACGCTCATTTTTACGCTGATCATAAGGAGCCTTAAGGGGACACACCGCCCCAAACATCTTATCCCCTATCCAAAGGATAGGGGATAAGATGTCTGATCGCAGTGGCCCTGCTGCTGGGGACCCATCAACACCGCCCCCCCCCTCCCCCCCCAGCGATCACCCTGCTGTACCTGGCATTCGTTTAGAACATAGAACATCTGATGCAGGGCCACCGCCCCTTATGATGTCACAGCCACACCTCCTTAATGTAAGTCTATAGAATTGCATTGAGGGGGCGTGACTGTGATGTTACGAGGGGCTCTGGCTGTGACATCACGAGCCTCCACCCTGCATCACCAGTCATCCAGCACAGAGCGAAGTTCGCTCCGTGCAGCAGATGTCTGGGGTGCCGCAGTCGAGATAGTGGGGTTCCCAGAGGTGAGACCTCCGCAATCCATGTCCTTAGTTTGCTTGTCTTCAGCAAACTGCTTGCAGGCTTGCCCACCATGCTTCAGCTCAGTTTCAGCCTAGGCCATTTTTATGTAGAACAACAGTTCTTTTTTCTAGAACCTTAGAACCATGATGTTTTGTGTTGATCTTCCAGTGACCAATATTAGAGAGTGTGAGAGCGATAACACTAAATTTAAGACACCTGATCCTCACTCACCTTAAACCTTGTAACAGTAACAAGTCACATGACAGCAGGAAAGGGAAATGGCTAATTGGGCCCAATTTGGACATTTTCACTTAGGGTGTAATCACTTTTGTTGCCAAGGTTTAGACATTTTTTTTTATTTGACTATGCTACAGGGGCTGAAAAGTTAGTGTAGTTCATAATATAGTGTATGTACCTGTGTGTGACGGTTTTCTCACAATTCTTCTGTGATTTTCACCCAAATATTTATTTTTAACAGCATACAAAATGACTGTTGTCTCAGATTTTTCCCAGGTTGCAATGTGGCCGAGACCTGACTCACTAGTCAGCATGATGACCAGGAGCCTATCTGCTTCAATGGGTGGAGCAATCGCTTGGTGGGAGAGAGATCAATCTGCAACTAATGCAACAGCTGTAGGCACCCTGATTGAAAACCACAGGTCTTTTGAATGGATGCAGCTCATTTATGTTTCAATGGGTGGGGTGGCTGATGTGTGGGATGGAGGAAAATGGAATTATGGGATTTGTAGGCAAAGAAGAAAACTCAAACAATAAATACCAGTTCACAAAAAGCTAGCCCCAGTGTTATGGTAATCCCACAACATAGCCATTTATCCCCAAGACAAGCTCAGATCCTTCCTAAGCATGTCCATTACTGTCTGCCAGGTACGTACTAAAATCACCTTATGGTGGAGAACCCCTTTAATGGGTGTGTGTTGAATTATTTTGAGGGGACACAACATTAAATACTGTTACACATGTTGTACACTCACTGCCTTACATTAGAGCAGTTCTTCAGTAAAAGGATTAAAAAAAAAAAGTAAGAAAAAAAGGAAGGAATTTACTTATGTGAGATACTGTGCAATTAAAGGGGTATTCCGAGCAAAAACATTTTATCCCCTATCCAAATGATAAGGGATAAAATGTCTTATCACGGGGGGGCCCGCTGCTGAGAACCCCCGCGATCTCCCTGCAGCACCCGCATTCTATGCGGGTGCTGAATCTCCAGTTTCGGAAACCTCCGGGTTTCCGGGACTGGGGACATGATGTAATGCCACGCCCCCTCCATTCATGTCTATGGGAGGGGGCGTGACGGTCGCCCCCTCCATTCATGTCTATGGGAGGGGGCGTAACGGTCTCCCCCTCCATTCATGTCTATGGGAGGGGGCGTGACGGCCGTCACGCCCCCTCCCATAGACATGAATGGAGGGGGCGTCGCATGATGTCACGTCCCCAGTGACGTCATGCGTCTCCGAAACTGGAGATTCAGCACCCGCATAGAATGCAGGGAGATCGCGGGGGGTCTCAGCAGCGGGGGCCCCGCGATCAGACACCTCATCCCCTATCCTTTGGATAGGAATAAAATGTTTTTGCCCGGAATACCCCTTTAAATATGTTATCTTATCATAGGTGCAATATAAATTCACATGTAAATTACACACACACAAATAGCGTACATGAAATGACATGTGCTTTCCGGAGGCATTGCAGACATGATATCATACAGTCATAACAAAAGATATTATACTCTTCCCAATAACTAGCATTTTTTTATTCCATAGTCAAAACATTATATATAGGAATAGCACAGAGGATAACAGCATCAACATTTTATTCTGCAACATGTAGGGTTATTGCACTGTATATAGCAGCTAAAAATCCCCAAAACGATTTGCGCTTTAACCTGTTATGGACCAAGGGCATACCCACCTGTACACCCCCAGTTTGAAGCGTGCTCGTGAGCTGAGCGCGCTTCATATCCCGTGGGTCCTGACTGTTATCGGCAGCCAGGACCCACAGATAACGCCAGACATTGTGGAGCGGGCCGATGCTTTGCATTAACCCTTTAGATGCCACAATCAAAGTTTGATCGCGGCATCTAAATGCGGGATCTGTAGTTGGCAGAGCTGATTGGGACATCCGCTGCCCAATCGCGGGAGGGTCCTTACCTGCCTCCTCACCGTCCGATTGGTGCCAAACAGCCATGGCAGGCTGGAGCAGCAGAGCGCCGATAACACTCATCGATGCTATGCTATGGCATAGCATTGCACAGTGCATGCAATCGCAAGATTGTATGGTATAGCCTCTATGTGGGCTTGTGTAAAAAAAAAAGAGTTAATAAATGTATATTAACCCCCTCCCTAATAAAAGTTTGAATCCCCCCCCCCTTTTCCCAATTTGTAAATAAAAGAATGTCATAAAAAATAAACATATGTGGTACCGCCGCATGCGTAAATGTCCGAACTATTTAAATGTAAGGTTAGCTAAACTGCACGGTCGATTGCGTACACATAAAAAGATACAAGTCCAAAATTGTGCATTTTTTATAAAAAAAACTTTATAAAAAGCTATCAAAATGTCCTATCAAAACAAAAATGGAATCAATAAAAACTACAGATCACGGTGCAAAAAAAAAAAAAAAAAAAATTAGTCCTCATATAGCCCTGTATGTAGAAAAATAAAAAAGTTATAGGGGTCAGAGGAGGACATTTTTAAACATACTAATTTTGGTGCATGTAGTTTAATTTTTTTTTAAGTAGCAAAATGAAATAAAACCTACATAAATTGGGTATTCTTGAAACCGTATGGACCTACAGAATTTAGATAAGGTGTCATTTTATGCAGTGCACTGTGTAGAAATGGAAGCCCCCAAAAGTTACAAAATTAGATTTATTTTTTTATTTCACCCCACAAGTAATTGTTTTTGGTTTTGCTGCAGATTTTGTTATCAAATAATTGATGTCATTACAAAATACAATTGGTGACACAAAAAACAGGTGCAAAATTGAAAGCGGTATGATTTTTAGAAGGGGAGGAGGAAAAAACATAAGTGCAAAAGCGAAAACTGCCCGGATCCTTAAAGTTTTCCGGTGGAAAACAAATATTTTCAAATCAACTGGTGCCAGAAAGTTAAACAGATTTGTAAATTACTTCTATTTCAAAATCTTAATCCTTCCAGTACTTATCAGCTGCTGTATTACAACTGCCCCCTGCCTGCTTGGTCACATACTAGTCCTGCTGTGTCCATGCATCATCACCTATGTCATGGACACACTTCCTTGATTGACAGCTGTGAGTCCTCCCACTGTCAGCTTGTGTCCCGCTACTGTCAGTGAGGACAAGCTGGGAGTTGTAGTTTTGCTAATGCTGGAGGAGATGTGAGCAGACAACATACTGAGGGAGGGGGCGGAGACCTGCACAGTGAGGCCACGCCCCCTCCATTTGAGAGGAATTCAGACTAGTGAGCTAAATTAAAAGTGTAATAAAAAAATAAATAAAAGTGCCAGACACATACAAATTAGATGTACATGGGCAGGATTAGGTACTGAGTGATATAGAAAAAAAAGTTTTTTTTGTATGATCTGACAGATACGCTTTAACCTCTTAAGGACCCGTGACGTACCGGTACGTCATGAGTCTGCTCCCAATCCAAAATGCGGGGCCACGTCATAGCGGGCCGGGCCCGACCTCTAACAACGGCCGGGACCCGTGGCTAATAGCGCGCAGCACTGATTGCTGTGCCGCGCGCTATTAACCCTTTAGACTCGGCGTTCAAAGTTGAACGCCGCGTCTAATGTGAAAGTAAAACCATGCCGGTTAGCTCAGGGAGCTGTTTGGGATGTCCCGAACAGCTTACATGACAGCTGGAGGATCCCTACCTGCCTCCATGCTGTCCGATCGCCGAATGACTGCTCAGTACCTGAGATCCAGGCATGAGCAGTCATGCGGCAGAATCATCGATCACTGGTTTCTTATGAGAAACCATTGATCAATGATGAAGATCAGTGTGTGCAGTGTTATAGGTCCCTATGGGACCTATAACACTGCAAAAAAAAAGTGGAAAAAATAAGTGAATAAAGATCATTTAACTCCTCCCCTATTAAAAGTTTGAATCACCCCCCTTTTACCATAAAAAAAACAGAGTAAATAAAAATAAACATATATGGTATCACCGCGTGCGGAAATGTCTGAATTATAAAAATATATCGTTAATTAAACCGCACGGTCAATGGCGTCCGCGCAAAAAAATAGTGTATTTTTGGATCAATAAGTCCTATCAATTCAAAAATGGTACCACTAAATACTTCAGATCACGGCACAAAAAATGAGCTAGGGGTCAGAAGATGACAATTTTAATTGTAAAATGTACTGCGTAGAAACGGAAGCGCCCAAAAGTTACAAAATGGCGTTTTTTTTTTCCAGTTTTGTCTCACAATGATTTTTTTTTCCGTTTCGCCGTATATTTTTGGGTAAAATGACTGACGTCATTACAGAGTAGAATTGGTGGCGGAAAAAATAAGCCATAATATGGATTTTTAGGTGCAAAATTGAAGGGGTTATGATTTTTTAAAGGTAAGGAGGAAAAAACGAAAATGCAAAAACGGAAAAACCCCTGGTCCTTAAGGGGTTAAAGCATTATAAATAAGGCTGGAGCTTGCCAGACGTATTACATCAGTTTGGGCAGCACAAGTCTCTGTCCTGTCATGTAGTCGGACTGCTGCCTCCTCGCTATCGTGTAACTAACATCAGGAGTGAGATCAGGACAAGGTCACGGGGGGATTTTAGTTTTATACAATTTTGTTTTCATTCTGAATTTATCAAGTTCTGACATAGTCGGCGGACTCAGCCCTCTGCACTATATTTGTTATGAAGTGATTGGAGGGGGCAGCACTTCAGTGGTTAAAAAAAGAAATTATAAATACTTTTCATGTAGCTCCTGCTGCTATGTAGCGGCCTGGAGAATCCACGTGGGTCAGAACTGCCGTGAATTTTACCTGCAGATTTACAGCCGATCCTTATATTGTGGATTTGTGATTAATTTACATTCTGTGAATCTGCAACACAATCTGTGTGTAATGTATGCAGTTTTTGCAGTGTTTTTGTGACAGATCTGTATTAAAGGGGTACTCCGGTGGAAAACTTTTTTTTTTTAAATGAACTGGTGCCAGAAAGTTAAACAGATTTGTAAATTACTTCTATTAAAAAATCTTAATCCTTCCAGTACTTTTTAGCAACTGTATGCTTCAGATGAAATTCTTTTCTTTTTCAATTTCTTTTTTGTCTTGTCCACAGTGCTCTCTGCTGACACCTCTGTCCGTGTCAGGAACTGTCCAGAGCAGGAGAAAATCCCCATTGCAAACCTATGCTGCGGGCAGAGGTGTCAGCAGAGGGCACTGCGGACAAGACAAAAAAGAAATTCAAAAAGAAAAGAATTTCCTCTGTAGCATACAGTTGTTAAAAAGTACTGGAAGGGTAAAGATTTTTTAATAGAAGTCATTTACAAATCTGTTTAACTTTCTGGCACCAGTTCATTTAAAAAAAATGACAGCGCCGGACGCCGCTGGAGCCAGTAGTAGTGTGGACCCCGGGAACAGGTAATTATAAAGGGGGAGGCAATGGGGCAGCAGCGGTGGTAAAACTCTGGACAATCAGGGGGAGAGAAGCGGGCGGCGGCGGCGGTGGCGGTCTCTGGCCCCCGAAAAAGCCGCTGCAGTTCATTGATTTAAAGCGGCTTCTGTAGGGCTGGGGGGAGGGGACGGAAGTGGTGAAATAGCCGATTATCGGTATCGGCCCTAAACATATCTATATCGGTCAATCCCTATCATGTACGGTAGAGCTGTGGCAGAGCCGGGGCATCCGTGCAGGAGATTGTGGGGGGTGCCAGTATTCGGACCCCCCACGATCAGACACTTATCCCCTATCCTATGGAAGATTGCAGATTTCCTTTAAATAATTCAGACACACGTAGAATCATCCTAATGGGGCGTATTCTGTCCAAATGCCTTGGGCGGCACAAGCTGTAAATATGTAAATCCCTTATCTCATAATCTCTATTTTTCCTAGAAATCCTGCTTTCCAGCAAAGCTATAGATCATTTCAGCCAGTCTGAACTAGTGTAAATCATTTCAGTGAAACTCAAAGCATCACTTGTCCCTGTCTGTGTCGCTTAAAGGGGTACTCCGCCCCTAGACATCTTATCCCCTATCCAAACAATAGGGAATAAGATGTCTGATTGCAGAAGTCCCGCCGCTGGGGACCCCTACGATCTATGTGCAGCCCCCAGCGTTCGTTTAGAACGATGGGTGTGGGCGGCAGGGTCGTGAAGTCACCGCCATGCCCCCTTGTGACATCATGCCACGCCCCCTCAATGCAAGTTTATGGGAGGGGGCGTGACGTCTGTCATGACCCCTCCCATAGACTTGCATTGAGAGGGCGTGGTGTGACTTCACGGCCCCCGGCACCCGCACAAGCACATTCGGAACAAAATGTTCCGAACACCGGGGCAGCGGAGTACCCTTTTTAAAGGGGTTGTGCCATGATAATTAACACATCCCCTATTGAACAAGTGTCTGATCACGGGGGGGGGGGGGGGGGGGGAATTACTCAACACTGAAGAAATGACCCTCTGCTACACTGTATACAGCCTGTATACCAGTGTTTAAAGGGGTACTCCAGTGGAAAAAAAATTAAAATCAACTGGTGCCAGAAAGTTATACAGATTTGTAAGTTACTTCTTTTAAAATATCTTAAGAAGTTCTTTTCTTTTTTAATTTCTTTTCTGTCTGACCACAATGCTCTCTGCTGACACCTCTGTCCGTGTCAGGAACTGTCCAGAGCAGGAGAGGTTTGCTATGGGGGATTTTCTCCTGCTCTGGACAGTTCCTGATACAGACAGAGGTGTCAGCAGAGAGCACTGTGATCAGACAGAAAAGAACTACACAACTTCCTCTGTAGTATACAGCAGCTGATAAGTACTGGAAGGATTAAGATTTTTAAATAGAAGTAATTTACAAATCTGTTTAACTTTCTGGCACCAGTTGATTTAAAAAAAAAAAAAATACATTTCTAAACCTTGGCAACAAAAGTGAGTTCACCCCTAAGGGGAGATGTCCAAATTGGGCACCAATTATCCATTTCCGCTCCCGGTTGTCATGTGACTTATTAGTGTTACAAGATCTCAAGTGTGATGATGAAGCAGGTGTCTTAGATTTGGTGTTATAGCTCTCACACTCTCTAATGCTGGTCACTGAAAGTTCCTGCTGGGAGTTGTAGTTTTGCAATAGCTGGAGGCGCCCTTGATGGGAAACACTGATTTTAGTAATTATAAAAATAATGGAAGCAATAAAATAGGGAACATTTTTGTTCTTCTTTTGATGCTTTTTTAGTTACCTCACATACATGTATTCCACAGACAATTCCACTTATCTTCCATATGGTGTGCGCTCATTTCATTCTTTGAAGCCGAAAAAACATTTTTTACAGGCTTTATGTGAGGTCTTCTAGGGTATTGTAAGGGACTGTTTACATTATGTGTGGCTGTATGTCGCAGATATATGTCAGGATACTGTCATAAAGCTGTTCCTGTACTGCGGTTCCCAACCCAGTCCTCAAAGCCCACAAAGAGTCCAGGATTTGAATTATTCCCTGTTCTTTTCCAATGGGGTCTCTGAAAAATCCCAAATGTTAATAGGCCTTAAAGGGGTACTCCGGTTGAATTTTTTTTTTTCAAATCAACTGGTGCCAGAAAGTTAAACAGATTTGTAAATTACTTCGATATTAAAATCTTAATCCTTACAGTACTTATCAGCTGCTATATACTATGGAGGAAGTTGTATACAGTGATCCCTCAACATACAATGGTAATATGTTCCAAATGGACCATCGCATGTTGAGGGATCCGTGCAATGTAAAGTATAGGACAGTGGTCTACAACCTGCGGACCTCCAGATGTTGCAAAACTACAACACCCAGCATGCCCGGACAGCCGTTGGCTGTCCGGGCATGCTGGGTGTTGTAGTTTTGCAACATCTGGAGGTCCGCAGGTTGAAGACCACTGGTATTGGAGGTTATACTCACGTGTCCCCGCCGCTCCGGACCGTCACCGCTTGTTACCGCTGCCCTGGATGTCGCCTTCCATCTCTGTCACCGCGTCACCGGGAGGCCCCTGACGCTCCGGCAAGGTCTCTGCTTCCCCGGCATCCTCGCTCTCCGTTGCCGCCATCACGTCGTTACACACGCCGCTCCTATTGGATGACGGGCCGGCGTGCGCAGCGACGTGATGATGACGATGGAGAGCGCAGACGATACAGGGGATCCCGAAGAGGACGCGTCGGAGCCCCGAGGACAGGTAAGTGATCGTCAGCAGACCACACTGGGCATCGTAAACGGCTATCCGGTGGCAGCTGAAGCAGTCTGCGCTGCCGGATAGCCGTTTATGCGATGGCCCCGACATACAAAAGCATCGTATGTTGATGCTGCCTTCAACATGCGATGGCCTCTGAGAGACCATCGTATGCTGAAATGATCGTATGTCGGGGCCATCGTAGGTCGGGGGGTCACTGTATTTCTTTTCTGTCCGACCACAGTGCTCTCTGCTGACACCTCTGTCTATGTCAGGAACTGTCCAGAGCAGGAGAAAATCCCCATAGAAAACCTATCCTGCTCTGGACAGTTCCTGACATGGACAGTGGTGTCAGCAGAGTGCACTGTGGTCGGACAGAAAGGAAATTCTTAAAGAAAAGAACTTTGTCTGGATCATACAGCAGCTGATACGTACTGGAAGGATTAAGATTTTTTATATAGAAATAATTTACAAATCTGTTTAACTTTCTGGCACCAGTTGATTTGAAAAAAACTTTTTTCAACCGGAGTACCCCTTTAACTGGCACCAGTTCAATTGAATTATTTTTTTTTTTAAATATTGTTTTCCATAAGAGTTTCCCTTTAAGGACTGGGTTGGGGACCACTGGTTCAAAGGACCAAATATACTGTAGTTTACTTTTGTCTATGGATGGAGTCTGTTGGGTACATGTAATGGATCCCGCACCGCCATCCTTTACATAGATCAGCCCAAGCTGCAAAGGTTTTTATGATATTTTCCCAGCACAAGTCTAGTTCTGTGTCAGTAAGCAGACAGCGAGCCGGTACCGTATAAACCTAATGGTTAATAAACACAGGGTTAAGAGTGTACGTTGACTTTCTGGCAAACACAGCTGTTCCTGAAATGGCGCGGTACCTGCCAGACCTGCGCTATCACTTCTACAGTGTTTTCTGAGGTTACTAAGGTTCTAGGGGGGGAACTGAGCCAATTCAGTAAATCCTTTTCAAAATGAATTCCTATTGCACGGTCTGAACCACAAAACACGTTCACATCTGTTCAGTGGGAAAGAAACTAGTGCCGTAAGTTTATTCGGCGCCATAAATGTGCGTGAACTGGTGTCATCCTTCCCCCGCCGGCGAGAGGGAATCTAATCCTTCCTTAGTCCGGGCCAGTAGAGGTTTTAATGTGGCGCTCATGTGTCCGCATAGAAATGTGAGGTCCTCTCACTGAATATCTTCACTATTTTAAACTTTTTTTGGGATCCCCGTATTTGTTCTGGCTGCATACTGTGAATGTACACCATGAAATATTATATTCGCCGCTACGTATATAAAAGAAGGCTGTTTTCCCACAGACATCTCGTACACGCTGTGGAAGGCTATACTGTATTTCATGCCACCTCCTTACAAGGAAGACTGTGCAAACTTTTGGGTTGAATCCCATTGCCTGTAAATGCCAGATAGAGGTCATAGTCAATACCGCAATTATTTGTATCTTCTGTACACTGTGTAAGTGGTTTATTACAGACTAGCAGAGTATACGGCGTTGCCTGGTCTTCCTACCTAAACCTTGTGATAGAAGAAAAGCAACAATAAACTTCTTGTTCTCATATCATGACCTCATATCCCAACATCATATCTATTATTTATTCCCGACCTCATATTCCATCCTAATATTCCATCCTCATTTTGACCTCACAACCCGTCCTTATATCCCTTCCAATCTCATATCCCGACCTCATATACCATACTTATATCCAGTCCTCATATTAAAGGGGTACTCCGGCCCTAATACATCTTATCCCCCTATCCAAAAGGATAGGGGATAAGATGTATGATCGCGGGGGTCCCTTCACACCCCCTCCCATAGACTTGCATTGTAGATGAGGAGAAAAAAGAGAGAGGGAGAGGATAGCGCCTCGCGTAATTCAGTGGAATAATCCCGGTCCACAGCCCCAACGTTAGTGGTACTCACCTGGGGTATGGCTTGGTAGATGCATATCACCCCTCCGTTTGGGGTCAGATGAGCTCGGGCTGCAGCCTGCAGGGTCCGGCCGGGCACTCGGTGTGAGATCGGCATAATACTTGGAGATATTGCAAAAAATAAAAAGTGGTCTGCTATGGCGCTGGCTTATAGATATCGGGATTCAGGTTCAGTCTTTTATGTATAAAAGCTCATTTATTGTTACATAAATTGAGATAAAGACATGCAAAACGCGTTTCGGGGGTAAGTTCCCCCTTTTTCAATTGCAAAATGTACACTGTACGCGTTTTGCATGTCTGTATCTAAATTTTTTGCAAAATATCCATATACTTGCATTGAGTGGGCGGCCCCGTGGTCGTCACGCTTCACACTCGGAGCCTCCAGCGCAAAGGTGGGTGCGGAATGACAGATTGCGGGGGTCCCCGGCGGCGGGACCCCCACAATCAGACATCTTATCCCCCCCTCCAAGATGTATTAGAACCGGAATACCCCTTTAAGTCCTCGTATCTCAACCTCATATCCTGACCACTAGGGATGTCCCGATACCATTTTTTTAAGACTGGGTACGAGTACCGATACTTTTTTCCAATGTCATGTAACAGGGTTTTATTTTTTTCTTTAATTGGAAAAAGGGTTTTGTTTTTCTTTTTAGTTTTAATAAGAGAAAGGTTTTTTTTTTTTATTAAAATATATATATTTTTTTATTTTATTAAAAATTTTTGAAAAGGGGGATGATAAAAAATTTTTATTGGGAAGGGGTTAATTCACATTTATCATTATTTTTTCAACATTTTTTTCCCTCTTTTTTTTAGTTCCTATAGGGGACTATTACATGCAATCTGTAGATTGCATACTGATCAATGCTATGCCATAGCATAGCATTGATCAGTGTTATCAGTGCTCCTTTACTAATGCCTGCCATGGCAGTAAAGGAGCGACGATCGGATTTAGAGTAAGAGACCTCCTACCGTCCTCACAGCTGATCGGAACACCGCAATTTCACAGTGGTGATCCTGATCAGCATCCCTGAGCTAACCGGCAGGACTCTAAGAACTTTTAGACACCGCGATCAACTTTGAATCAGTAGATTCCTCATACAGATCAATGTGGTTCCATAGAACCACATTGATCTGTGTGCTCTGAGCTCAAATGATAAAGCTTGGTCCTGCCAGGCTTTATCATTCTCAATGCTGCAATGCTACAGGATGTGAGGTAAGCCCTCCGGCTACCTCAGAAGTGGATCGCCTCCCCGCAATCGCAGCACGATCCACCCCACTATACCACCAGTCACCCTTTCAAAATTGTGGAAAAATAAGATTGTTTCAAGCATGTGATGCTCCTTTAAACTCTCCTGGGGCAAGTAACAGGTGCGGGCAATATAAAAAAATCAAACCTGAAAGCGGACAAAAAAGGTGAGAAGTTCACTTAGTCTTTGCATTGTGTGTCTGTGTGTGCCACACTTAGCATGGACAACAGAAAGAGGACAAGAGAACTGTCTGAGGACTTGAGAACCAAAATATAAATAAACAAATAGTGGAAAAATATCAACAATCTCAAGGTTACAAGTCCATCTCCTGAAATCTAGATTTGCCTTTGTCCACAGTGCGCAAAATTATCAAGAAGTTTGCAACCCATGGCACTGTAGCTAATCTCCCCGGGTGTGGACGGAAGAGAAAAATTGATGAAAGATCAATGAATGAATTGATAAAAATGAATTGATAAGCAGCCCCAAACAAGTTCCAAAGATAGTCAAGCTGTCCTGCAGGCTCAGGGAGCATCAGCGTCAGCTCAAACTATCTGTCAACATTTAAATAAAATGAAACCCTATGGCAGGAGACCCAGGAGGACCCCCTGCTGACACAGAGACATAAAAAAGCAAGACTACATTTTGCCAAAATGAACTTGAGTGAGCCAAAATCCTTATGGGAAAATGTCTTGTGAACAGATGAGACCAAGATAGAGCTTTTTGGTAAAGCACATCATTCTACTATTTACCGAAAATGGAATGAGGCCTACAAAGAAAAGAACAAAGTACCTAAAGTGAAATATGGTGGAGGGTCAATGATGTTTTGGGGTTGTTTTGCTGCCTCTGGCACAGGGTGCCTTGATTGTGTACAAGGCATCATGAAATCTGAGGATTACCAATGGATTTTGAGTCATAAAGCTGGGTTTGCGTCCAAGATCTTGGGTCTTCCAGCAGGACAATGACCCCAAACATATGTTAAAAAGCCCCCAGAAATGGAGAGATCTTAAAATTGCTGCTGGGAAAAGAGACTTGGAGCAGTTTGTAAAGGAAGAGTGGTCCAACATTCCGGCTGAGAGGTGTAAGAAGCTTATTGATGGTTATAGGAAGTGATTTCAGTTATTTTTTTTCCCGAAGGGTGTGCAACCAAATATTAAGTTAAGGGTGCCAATCATTTTGTCCAGCCCATTTTTGGAGTTTGGTGTGGAGTTTTTGCTTTAGTTCCAATACAAACAAAGCAAATAAACATGTGTATAGCAAAACATGTGTTACTGCAATCCTTTTCTGTGAGAAATACTTCATTTTCTTGAAAAATTTCAGGGGTGCCAACATTTACATGGGAGTGAGTGACATACGTGGGACTAAAGTGAAATAATAGTCAGTAAAAAAATGGCTTTAAAAAAAGAAAAACCAACAGAACCTTGTAAAGGACCCCTGAAAAATCATTATTAAGAAATCCTAATATACTTATTTATACTATCACTACCTAATCTATATATATATATATATATATATATATATATATATATATATATATGTATGCATACTATATGTGAAAGCTCTACTGAATTAAGAGCCTTGTGCAAACATAAGTTGCCTTCCTGATGTCGGTGGTGGACGTCAGAGGCTGCTATTCACATTCAGTGACTGTCGGCCATACACATGAGCGTCGCCAAATGTAAAAACTTAAATTTTTGTGGAAAATTCCCATTGTCCTAATATGCAAGTGCTGGCTCCAGGCGATAGGCTAGGAAATAGAGAACTTTAGAGATCATTCTTCCTTAAGTGACCAAAAGGCCAGTAGACATGTATTAGCAGGACCAGCATCACACTCCATATCTGTGAAGGCTTGTCGGAGGACCCCAGGGTCAGACATTCTTAGGTTCTCTGGTACAGGAGCACTCTCACTTTCTTTAGTATCTGGCATAGATTAGAGTAAAATTCCTCAATGACAAGGCCTGACCCGAGGCATCATAGACGTGAGATGTTTAGCGCTTCTGTCCATAAGTCAGATACACGTGTTCTTGAGAATCGTTAGAAGGATACTTTGCTTTATATGTGGTATTGAGTATAAAGTTAAAGATTAGCTCTCACCATCTTTATTTTTTTTTCTGTCCCTGCCTATTGCCCATCTCTCCCTAACCCCCTCCCTGCTTTTAATTTTTCTTTTTTACTATATAAAAAATGCCTTTTTGTCTGCCTGGTATTGTGCTCACTACCAGGCAGACTTCCCCAGCAGGCACAACATCACTGATGCCTGCTGGGGGGGCCGACTTCTGCCCTTAGTTCATCTACACAGGGTGCCTCCAGCTGTTTCACCACTACAATTCCCAGCTTGCCCTGTTCCCCCCCCCCCCCCCCCCCCCCGAGAACAATAAACTTGCTATGGCGCTACCAACCAACCCCCCCTTCCCCCTCCCCACTCCAGACATACCCAAGTGCTCCATCCAGCAGCAGTGCCGCGTATATGCCGAGAGGCGGGTGAGGCCAGGGAGCCAATGCGCTCTCAGCGCTCGCTCCCCCCTGTCTGATTGACAGGGAGCGAGCGCAGGCTGAATGAATTAGGCCTGATGCCCGGCCTGCATCGGTCCGAATTCATGCGTGACCTCACGCCAGCCTGCAGCCGGCCACTAGGAGTGAGACCCATAGTGGCCGTTTTTCAAATGTAAAATAAACTAGTTTAATGAGAAAAAAAAAAAATAGATCTATATTAGAGATATGTTGTAGTACATGAGTACTACAACATATTAAAAAAAAAATGTTTGGTGACAGTGCCCATTTAATTATTAAAAATGATTAACAATCACACCGGAGTTGAAATCATCACATAAACATTAGATGTGCCAACCATCTAGGGGGAGATTTATCAAAATTTGTGCAGAGGAAATTTTGAACAGTTGCCCATAGCAACCAATCAGATCGCTTCTTTCATTTTAAAAAAAAAAGGCCTCTGAATAAATGAAAAAAACAAAAAGCAGAGGCACTCCATGTGGAGAATCACACGTGCTGGATATGATAGAAATCAGAGGGGGTACAGGTGGTCTCTTACCCGCTCTGGTTGTGTACTGACATACACAACAATGGACAGCACGTAGTGAGTATCAGGAGTATATAGGTCTCCGTCTGCAGCTTTCCTATATAAACTTGGACAGCCAGGTGAAGCTTCGAGGGTGGTAGGGATTTTCGTGGCACTGACCGGAGCAACAAAATCCAGGTGCAATGGCTCAGGTAAAACTTTCTTTATTAACCAAGATGCAACGCGTTTCACTGCGCTTGCGCTGACAGGACCGTAGTTTACTGCGGTTTTAGGTACGGTCACAAAACCTGATACGGGCCAGAAATGAGCCGACTGGAGTCACTGTTTGACTCCCGTCGGC